>NW_008359594.1:3039505-3058158 GCF_000622305.1 Nannospalax galili | reverse complement strand
AAAACACAAAGTAACCCCCTTTAGATAATGGCCCTAAGCGATGTTAAAATTTAAACTCCCATTGAGTAGATCTGGCATTATTCCCTTTGTCTGAACTAGAAATGCATTGTTTATTTTATGACATCATCAAGAAATTAAAACAAAAATAAATTGCAAGAGAATCCTAGGCACCCCTGGTACCGGTAGATTAGGCTTGATACTGAAGAAGAAAGTACCCTCAGATATATCCATGTGACCTAAATAGAAAAGCAAATCAAAGGAATCCGTTTCTCACCAGCCATTGTAGCTGTGAATGCAAAGCCAAGTTGTCAGCATCTCTTAATTTGTAGACACAAGCTATGCTGGAAAGTAAATTCATGAGGGCATCAGAAGGAACAGGGCATATAAATCAGTGTTGTTGGTCTGAAAGCATATGACTCGCCTGAGCAGTGTCTGTGACCTTTATGTGTAGTGAAATTTAAAATGGTTAGGTCTAGTTAGAAAAGTAGGCACCTGAGCACCAGTTGCTTGATGCCCAAGAGGGCCTAAGATCAAAATTTTGAGCCCCTTTGCCTGAGAAAAAGTTTAGGAGAAAAAAAGGCTTTTAAAATGTTTTCTGTTTGTCAGTTGGGTAAGCCACCTCAAATTCTTTAAATGTTCCAGCAAAGTTGACCAGCCAGTTTAGGCTAGTTTGGTCAAAAAGGGGAGAAAGAGTCCCCTAAAGGGTTCTTAGCCAGATTTATGAGAGAATTTAAGAATGAGCCCAGCTGGAAACTTCTCATTTCATTAGAATGTTAAAGAAAAAAAAATCCCCAGGGCAGGCGAGCTGGCAGTCTTGGCAGCTGCCTGGAGGGGGTGAATAATGAGAAGGAAAAAAAAAAGCCTTGAGGTTGTGCAGGTTTAAAGCCTGCATGGGAGGTCAGACATGTGGCAGGCTGGCAGGCACAGGGCAGGGAGTAGAAAGCTTTAGTATGGGAGGGGGAGGGAGAGGAGAAGGGTCTAGAGCATTTGTATGTGTTGGATTGAATGGTATCAGAAATCATCCCGAGTAAAGTGAGGAAGAAAGGCAGTGGAAGAGGACAAAGACAGGAAAAAAGGATGGAAGACAGCATGCCTTCCAGGCCCATGGCAAAGGCGGGGTGAGGGGGTGAGAAGCTGGTGGCAAGCGGGGGGTGGTGGGGGGGTGGCAAGGTAGCTTACGAATGAAGCACGTCTATCACAGAGGCCACAGTGCTTTCCGGGAGTGATGAAAATCAACAGGAAAGGATATCAAAAGGGCAAGGCAGAGTGTGTTCCCCAGTGTGGAGAGCCAGAAAGAGGTAAAAGCAAAGCAGAGGGCTGGGGAGAGGAGGAGAGAGAGAAAGAAGGGTGGGAGTGTACCTGAAAGCCAAGTTAGTGGCTTTGGAGAAGTCCAGGTGGGTCCCTTGAAGTAAGACCCGGATTTCGGCACCATCTGATAGGTTAAAAAGTAGCCAGAGAACAAACAGTTGATCAGGAGAAAGCACCAGGACACAGATAAAACTCCATCGGAACAGAGTTTATTAGCAAAGGAACACATGGGACAGATTCCTTTCTGGGCAGGGAAAATGTCTCCCCTGGGTTGTGAGCTGGGGTCTTTTAAAGGGGGAGGCTTCTGCTTCCTGCAGAAGGCCGGAAGATGTATTTTTTTTAAAGTTGGGCAGGAGGAAGTGGGAGAGCAGGACTGTTAAAACCTGTTCTCTTTAGAGATCAAAGGGGAAGCCTGCTGTGTTGGCCAAACTGGAGCAAAGTCTGCTTCTCTTGACTTCAAAGATCAGGGTGCTTATCAACTCTGTTCCCTTTTCTCAGGAGCTTGAGAAGTCCTTGAGACCTATTAGTGAGGGAGCAGGGCTATCTGAACCTTAACAGGACTTAGCAAAGCTATTAAATCTCCATACCATTTCAAGGTCCCTGTTGAATTAAGCTTTTTCTTATAACTCTGGAAAACTCCTATCTGCTCATCAAACTGGGCATCATATGTTCTTTTTTCATACCTTGTTCTCTCAGTAATGCCTGTCCCTCTTCTATGGTTCTCCAGCACCTGCTAATCACGGGAGTCTCCATTGGTGATGGCCAAGTGTCTTTAATGCCTTGTACAAGCCATTCCATTAGGAACTGCTCCCCCCTGTATTGGCCTAGGTTGAACAGCCTATGTCTCAAGGATGGGTGGGTGCTTCTATAACTCAGTTGTGATGCTTCTGAAGGATTTAAACTATTTGCTTCCATGTTCCATATCCTCATGAGCCACATGGTGAGGGGCTCTTTTATTGCTTGTTTGAGAGTTTTTCCTAGTCCCAACAGCTCCAGTGTAGAATATTTTCTGCTGGCTACAGTATTGTTAAGGGTTTTATTAGCATTGAAACATGGCTTTTTTCTCCTTTAGTATTAATGGTTGAATCTGAGGGGCATCTTTAGCTATTTTTATTTCTAGATCATTTCTTTTCTCATTACTATCTGTTTTTTAACCTATGTCTTTTGCTGAGCCTTGTATCACAGGTCTAATCTGGGCTTTCTTTTCTCTCTCCTAAGGTTTATTCAGTTTATTCACGAGCTCTGAGGCTAAGACTGAATTTGCCAATTACTTCTTAGTCTTTTCAGCCTCCCTGGGGCTGTTGCCTTTGCCCTGGACAAGTCTTTTATTATGCAAAAAAGTGGCCAAGCCACCTCAGCAACTATTTATTTTCCTTTGGATTCCCCTTTTGCTTCCAAGGCTTGTAAAATTTTTTCTAGGCTTTCCATGAATCTTAAAGAATTTTCACACACACGTGGCGGCATCCCCAATTGCTTAAGCAACTGAGCTATTTTATACCGTTTACAGGATGGCAGCCATCCGGGGATTTTCTCCATTGAATCTGTCCCCAACTGTGTAGGTGGTCTCATTTTAGTTACAAATTTTGCTGTCCATCGCATAACCCATATAACTGCTGCTAGCCCCATTAAGCGTATGGGAGTTGCCTACACTCTCTCCTCCCTCAGTTTTCCTTCAGCCTTTTACCATATCAGAGACATCATCTTTCCAACCTCCTACAGTTTGTCATATCCAGCCGCACTATGCCAGTTTGTTGCGTTGAATTCCCACACCTTCCCCCAGACCAGCTACACTCTCTGGGATCCTAGGGCCACACAGTCCTAATGTGGACTAAGAAAACCAAAACCCCAGGATAGAGTCTATTTGGTTTTTTTGTCTAGTTTATGATGTTTGGGAAAGGGTTACTTACGAAGACATGATTGCCCATGGACCCTGTTTTTACATCTTGGCCAAGCTTTGAGATCTGCCACTCGCCAGCGGCCTGCCACCTGTCCACATACCTGGTTTGCCAAAATGGTGACTCTCCCCTTTTATCCCCAGTGTCCTTAGTGCTTCTGAGTGCCCTCAGCGCTGTCCCTCATGACTAATGGGTGGGAGGAGTGACTGTCTTGGAGGACACGCCTACCCAACAGCTGTAGATTACCTAGAGATCACATATGCTACCTGTGCAGAAATCACCATCTGTGCAGAGATGAGGTGGAGACATTGACCCCAGATTGGTTCAGAGAAAAGAGCGTGAACACATACTGTCCTGGTAGCACTTGACTATGTTGACAGTTGACTTCAGAAGAGCTCCTGAAGAGGACGATGGCAGCCCCATCAGTATTGTTGGGCAGGCTTTGTAAGGAGAATATTGCCTTATTTCTATAGCTGTTGCCTATGGCAGAGGATATGAGTTTGTAAAGGAAGGAAATAAGAAGGGGAAGTGTGGAAAGAGTCAGAACAGCCATGCCCTTCTCTACAAGCACTGTGCTTGTAACAAGGGGGGTTGTCAGAGATGGGATTTAAGAAGAATATTTTTTACCCATTGGTATTTATTTTTAATTGAGCTTTTAAAATTTCATGCAATATTTTCCACTCACATCCAGACCCTTTCCCCCATCTATGCCTCCCACAGACCAAAACTAAGCCTGGAAAACAACAGCAAACCATTACTTAGTAAGAAATAGTCTAAGCCAGGCATGGTGGCACATGCCTTCAATCCCAACACCTGGGAGGTAGAGGCAGGCAGTTCAGGCCAGCTGGGGCTACAGGGAGACCCTGTCTCAAAAAGACCAAAAAGAGAAAAAAAGATTGTTAAGCAAGCACCTTTACATCAAGTGAATCCCACTAAAAGCAATGAAAATTAACATTATTACTTAATTTAAGATGGAATTTTACTGCCTTCAGTCATAATACAACTTCATCATAAAAATAACATGTAAATTGATGCCAGAAAAGAAGCATATTTTAAAAAATGATGTTACCCTTTATTTGATCATTATGCATTGTATGCCTGCATCAAAATATCTTACTCTATCCCACAAAAATATGCAATTCTTGTGTATCTATTGAAAAATAATTAGAATACAGTTTTATTAGTTAAGTTAGTCATTTTCAAAGTTTCATACATGTATATAATGCATTCTGGTTACTCTCTTCATAAGCATTCTTTAATCTCCCTTCCACCCTGCTCCTCCTTACATGTATGTCCCTTCTAGGGCTCATGACTTTTGGTTTTCTTTTGTGACCCATTTTCTTCAACCGGGACCATCTATGTAAGTCTGGTGGGGTCACCAGTGGGTATAGACCTGAAGGCTATGACCCTCCCCGACTTTCCCTGAATCTATCAATAGGAGCTAGTTCAGCAGTGAGGGCTTGGGCCCCTTGAGCCCCCCTCTGTACACGCCTGGCTGTTGATGCTCCTGTTCTTGTGCAGATGCAGTGCATTCATCCACAGCTGTTGGGAGTTCATGTTTGCAATGACTGTGTTTTGCCCAGCAGATGCTGTCTTGCAACCCTTTTCCCTATCTTCCTGCTTTTTTACATTCTTTCTACTCCTTCTTCACTGTGCCCTGAGCCTTGGAGGGAGGAGATGGTATAAATGTCTTATTTAGGGTTGAGCACTCAACTATTACTTATTTTCAGTACTTTGTGCAGCCATGAATCTCTGTATTCATTGCAGTTCACAGGGGAGAGAAGCTTCTCTAATTGATACTGAGAGTAGTAATTGTCTATGAGTATAACGAACATCTATATTTAGAAGGCAATTTGACTCTATGTCAGTTTAGCTGAACAACAGAACTAAATTCTCCTTAGGGCCTATGACCTCTCCTACCATGGGTTTTTAAATGGGTTTATAGTACTAGACATGAATTCCCTCCTGTGAAGTAGGCCTCAAAGAATCAAAGAATAGTTGGGTTATCACTGTAACAGTCATCCCATGATTATACAAGTAGTCATATCCTGCCTTGCAGGTTAGTGTTATAGTTTGTAGGGTTCCCTGCTGAGTAAGACCATTCATGCCTTTTTCACTCCAGCAGCCTGCATAGCACCTTCCAGCACTATGGAAGCAAGCTGTCAGGGAGAGAGCCTCTAGCTCAGTTCCAGCTTGATTTCCTTATATCATAATCAAGGTGTACGGTGTGTTCAGCATAGGGTCTTACCATCTAGTTCTGGTAATTGAATGAGACTGAAGAAAATTGGTATTCCACTGATCATGCTCAACAAGTTTAGGATTCAACTGAGTAGTTCTGGGGAAAACCAAAATTATTTTATGTTTACATCTTACTGAGTTGAGAGTTCTCAATTCGGTAAGTTATGAAGAGATGAAAATGAGGCCAGGTCTGCTGTCAAAAGCCTGTAATCTTAGGTACTTTAGAGACTGAGGCAGGGAGATAACAAATTCAGATCCTTCCTGGGCTACAGAGTGAGTGTAAGGCCAGCCTAGGCAATTTAGTGAGACCTTGTCTCAAAAAAAAAAAAAAAAAAAAAAAAAAAAAAAAACCTGGGGATTATAGCTCAGTGGTAGAGTGATTGCTTAGCATGTTTGAGGTTGTGAGTTGAATCCCCAGTAGAGGGAGGAAATAGAGTAAAGTCTGAGAAAATGCTTTGAAGGGTATGACATACATTAAAAATAAGCTTTATGTTTGAAAACAAGGAGAGTCCCAGATGGAAAAAGAGAAGTATGAGTCCAAGGACAGTGAACAAATAATCAAAGAAGTAGGAAGAAGACCAAGAAACAGTAAAGTTCCTAAAGCCATGGAAAGACTCAGGGCATTGGAGCGTTTGAGTAGACTGAAGTGGAGAGAGCTATTCAGCATTTAGTAGGAAGAACAGATAGGATCAAGGTGGAAATTTGTGGTAATAATTTGAAATCCCATTTAGGTTCTTTGTTCTTTATTTTTGAAGTAGGAAGTGTTGAGTTGGAGATTTGAGGAGAATAGAAAAAATTCTAAAATAGCTGGTGGAGAAAGGACAGATTGACTCATAAACAACAATTTTAGAGGTCATAGTTGAGATATATGTCTCTCTTATGTCCAGTATCTCATTTTCCTTATTAGCGTCTTTCCTCATCAGCATTTAATAGTTTTATTTGTCCTCCATTCTAAAAGCAAAAACAAAGCAGACAACCACCAAGCCCACTCCTCTTTGACTTGGCTTATCCTTTCCTGTGTCCTCTAATAAACCCTCACATTTTACTCTTCTTAGTCAAATTTCTTGGAAGAGTTTTCTATATTTGCTGCCTCCATTTTCTTTTCTCTCCTGTACTCATTAGTCCACTCGAACCTTGTTTTATGTCATTTCAAAGCTTCTGTAGGCTTTGATGGAGGCTGGTGGTCACTCATGTAGTGCCAAGTCCAGTGGGTGTTTTTGTTTCCTCCACCATCTCTGAGCAGCATTCCGCACTACTGACCACTCCTCTCCTCTACAGCACTCCCTCCTTTGGCTTTCCTGCAATGCCCTGTGCTAAGCTGACTGTGCTTTGGCTGCTAGTTCTATAGCCCTTCTATTGGCCTTTTCTACCTGGATTTTTGTTGTTGGAAGATCACTAAGCCTCATTTTAGGGCATATTCTTGTCTCACTAATTTATACCTTTTTTTTTCCTTCAGTTTTTCAGGCCATAGCTTAAATTACAATTTATGTGCTGTGATTCTTAAATTTTATAACTCTGGCTTACTGCCTACCGATTTTCGTACCTTCATGACCACCTTGCCTAATTGGCATCTCTAGTTGATTATCTTACAGCACTTTAAACTGACATTATGTAAGACTAATTTCACAATTGCTGTCTCCATCTCTAAACCTGGAAATGCTTCTCTTTCTGCATGGCTACCTTTTTCCTGTCAGATGTCCATGCTTGAAGCTTTTGAGACATTTTCAGTTTCTGTATTCACTCCATGAAGCCATTGTCCAGTGAATTAACTTTTTTCAGTGTTGTATCCAAAATGGTTCCCATCCGATCCACTTTTCTTATTCTCTACTGCTTTGATAATAAGAGGTCAGTGGTCAGCAGTGTGATTTGTGTAGGGAAAGCTTTCTAGTCCAAGCTCCATGATCAAATGCTTGGATTACAACTGAATAGGGCTCTGTGTATTTTTCTGATCTGTTCACACTAGTTATAATGATACTTAAAAAAACACAAACTGACTCTTGTTTCTTTGATTGTAGTTCTTCCAAAATTCCCTTTTACTTTTATCATCAGTGACTTTATAACTTTCCATTTATTTATTTGTGTGTGTCAGTGAAAATGTGGAGGTCAGAGGACACCTTGTGAGAGTCCATTCTGTCCTTCTACCATTGATGTCCTTTACCCACTTGAGCCATCTTGCCAGCCCCAGCCCAGCATTAGTATCTTTAACAAGCCTTTCAGGTCTCGAGTGCCTTGATCCATACTCAATCATTTCATACTACTTTTCTCTTCTTTCTTTTCCTTATGTGGATCAACCTTTCAGTCCTCAAATATACTATATTCTTGCATGCTTCCAGGCCTTCCTGCCTTCTGTTTTTTTCTGCACAGAACACTTTTTGCTTTGTGTCCTTCCCTAGCACTACCTTACGGCCTCATTCCTCTTACTTACTCCTGAGAGTTTGCTTTGTAGCTTGTCAGTTCCTCAGGAGTGTCTGTCCTGATGTTTCAGATACTACATTCTGTCACATTATATACCTCTTTTAGAAACACTTGCCATAGTTGAAATTAAGTAGCTAACTAATATGCCTTTCTTGTGAGTTAGGAAGACCCTTAAGAACAGAAATGTCACTGTCTTGTTCACTCTTCTTCAGTGCTTAGTATTGGCACATGGTAAATTCTTAGTAATAAGGTGTTGAATGGGTGTATGAAGACTACATTCATATGAGACTCATAAGCATTTGCAGTAATTCTAATCATCACTGACACATGATTTTCCTCACCTACTAAGTGATCCTTAGGAGTCAGCCACATGCTATGGAGTCCACAACTGTGGGAGTGGTGGGTCAGTATTTTTCAGGAAGATTCATTGGAATTTTAGTAGCATGAAAGGAGCTGAGTAGGTTAGAGAGTAGTTGGGGGACTGGACCATAATACCTAAGCCTATGGGTATGGAACTGACTGTAGAAGCCAGTTAGGAAGAAAGGGGAGAAAGTGCGCTTATGGCTTTCCTCAGGCATGGGAGGAATGAATAATGCAGTCTGTGGATAAAAGGCAATAGGTTTATATATTTGAAAGTTGTTACAATTCTTCAAATGGCTCATAGTTTTTAATCTTGATCTTTCAAATTCTGAGATATTTCTAAGATTCCTATACAACTGCAGTTTCAGTATCTTGAATTTCCAAGATTTTTTTTTCCTATACGTTTTGCTGCCTTGCCATGAGTTGTGTGAAGGATCATGTGAGTTGTACTTTCATTTGGAGATTGACATTTTCCTCAGTATAAAAATTATCTTTTGCCCTTTAATAATTTAATTGTGAACTCCATTTTGTTTGGTTTGATTTTCCTGTTACACATTGCCTCAGATACTGAGCTTGTTACAGAGAACACAGGAGTCACCATATGGATAGCAAGCTACGAGTTTACTTAGGTGTTGTGGGAGTAGGCTTTGACTACCAGTTTCTTAGTAGTTACCTTTTCTCTATTGAGAAAATACTGGACAAAAACAAGACCAAAAACCAGCAGGTAAATACCAAATCTAGTAGATCCATGTTCGACTTCTGGGACTTCCTAAAGGCTTAGATGGCTTAGTCCCTCCATATTGCCTGCATGTAAGTAAGTGCACCCATGTGGTGCAGTGCCTGTGGAGGACAGAAGAGGCTGTCAGATCCCCTGGGACTGGAGCTACAGACAGTTGTTAGCTGTACTGGGATTCGAACCTGGGTCTTCTGCAAGAACAACCAGTGTTCTTAACTGCTGAGCCATCTCTCCAGCCCAGCCCCTCCAGCTTTGCTGCATGCAACACATACTTCTGTCCTGGGCTGGTACCACTCCCTGTATGCAGCTCTCCTTGGTAGATGTCTCATGGCTCTAGCATCTCCACTGTCTTTTTGGGGTCTCCATTGCCAACCAGGCTTCACTTTCACAGCTTCATGCAATGGCCTTTCAGGGCTTCTTGGCCTTGTTAAGGCCTTCTTTATGCAAGGATGCCTCTGCTGCATGCTACCTGGTCTTGGAGGCTCTCTGAAACTACAGAGAAAGAACTGATGACCCCTTTACTCTTGTATCTTTCATGCCTCTAAAACCAGTACCATGTGAACAAGTTTGGCTTCCAGCCTGGCATGGACCCTGGCCCACTTCATCCACATTACCAACAGCTTTCGTGGGTTGCAGTTTTCTAGGAGAAAATTGTCTTGGTTTTAGGCTTTTCCTTTCACGGGTTAGAGACTTAGCTGGGTGTGGTCATTCTTTCCATTGTTTAAATGCAAATCTCTAGGCTTCTCCTTAAGGACTTTTATCTCCTTAAGGGAGCATATGCCTTGGCTCCAACATTAAGCTTCCTAGTGCTCTTTAACAATCCAAACTGTACATTCTGCATTTCTTTCTGCTCTGCTTGCCCTTTTTCACCATTAATAGCCACACCACCAGTTGTACATTAGACTGTCTTGAAATTTCCTCTGCCAAAGATTAGTCCATTACTTTTAAACTTAGCTTCAGGCAAGTTCTTAGGCTGTAGGCAGACTCCAGACAGACTATTTGCCAAAATATTCCAGTTGCTACTTAAGTCCTTATTTCCCTCTGGAACTACATTGTCTCAGCACTGCTTTCTTCCAGGCTCCTACTAGAATGGTCTGTTAAACTCTGCTTACAGCATTCAACTGCTTTTCTAGTCCAAACTTCCAAAGTCTTCCACATTCCTCCCAAAACCCACATGGTCAGGTTCCTCACAGCCAACAGCCCACTCTCTGGTACTAATTTCTGTTAGTTACTTTTCTGTTGCTGTAATAAAATGTGACCGAGGGAACTTAAAGGAAGAAAAGTTTATTTGAACTTAATTACTTGGTTCCAGAGGGCTTAGAGTCCTTCATGGCAGGGAGGCATGGTGAGGTAGCCACAGCAGAAGCAGAAAGCTAAGGCTGACATATTCAAGCAGGCACAGGAAGCAGAGAGTGATTAGAAATCTGGCAAGGCTTAAGAACTCTTTAAGCCCACCTCCAGTGACTTGCTTCCTCCAGCAAGGCCACGCCTTCTAAGACCCCCCCCCCAATAGCGTCACCAATTGGGGACAAAATGTCCAAATACTTGGAGCCTCTGGGGGACAGTCTCATCCAAACTACCACACCTGCATACAATCATTTCAGAAGAGTCAGGAAGGCTATATTTAGGGTCCAAACCCAAATTCTGTCTCTTTCTACAGTTTGGGAGACTTTAGGTTTCCAACTATAGACTAGTGATTAAAAAAGAGTTAGTGGTTTTCAACTAGCATACTGCAGCATGATGAAATAAACTGTGCTCTGAGACTGTTGAATGTGGTCTCAGTAGTAGCCACCTGGGAGCTTCTAGATGAAGACAGACCAGAAGAGAAGAAATGGGACATTGGTAAGTGGGTGTTTGTCTAAGTCAGTTTGGTACAAGAATAGTAACTGGAGTGTGTCAGTGCCACCCTATTTTTAAAGAATTCGTTTGTTTCATAACTTTTCTGTCTGTGTTGTATTTTCTTGTTGTACTGGTGTTTGAACCTAGGCTTTGAACATGCTAGGCAAGTACTCTGCCACTGAGCTACCCCCCTGTCCTACCCTATGTGAATTTGCCTTTGTTCTAATTTCATTCTTAGATAGAAGTTTTGAATGAAGTTTAGAGACATATAAGTAATTTGGACATATTACCTTAAATGTTGGGATTTGTTCATTGTGTAAGGAGATAGCTGTGAATTTGTGGAAATTACCATTTCAGTTTTCTAAAAAGTTTCTTGTGATCAGAACACTATTATAGAATAAATTATAAGAACTAGTATAAGAACAAAATGTTTAGGATTTCTAAGAGACATGATTTTTAGAGATATGATGACAACTGATTTTGAAGTATAACTATTTCAAAATATAGCATGATGGATATGCTTCTAAGGAACTGAGAGGTTTCTGAAAAGCTAATGTGGGGCAAAAATAGACACCAGCTTTGAAAGAAAAACTTAATTGAATTTTTTTATTCAGCTGCCACAAAACAGATCCTTAATGTGGGGTTGTTGGACTAGATGTATGTATCATCTGAAGGTATTGTGCAGTCACTCTACCTATGTCTCTTATTTTGAGCAGAGGTCCTAAAGATGGTTGTGACCTGAAAATAATAAATTGCAGATCTAGCAGAGTGTCTGTTCCACTTAAATATACTGTGTTAACATGGGTGAGAAAGGGTCATGAGGAATGATCAACACATCCTTCCATGAACTTCATGACGAGTTGGAAATTTAACTTCTCTGAAAAGTTAGCAAAGGCTATCCTCAATTGCCATCTTAGAGAGGGTAGATAAAAAAGGTGAAGTTTCCTATTCAAGTGATAAGGCACATTAGAAATGCCTGTACTTGAGATTCAATGCCTATACTAGTTTTAATCTTGCTTTTTTTGGTCATTCTACTTTAGTGGTAAAATCTAATCTTTCACAGAAATGGAAACAATGCCTATTTCAGTTGTGGCAAGAGTCAACTCGATAAAGTCTTGAGTCTGAACTGAAACTGAGAAAGCTTAAAAAGGGCTGAAAGGAGCTATCAGAAGACACAATCTAAATGCCAGGAAGGCAAAAACTTTAATAGCTATGAGCTGGCAATATAGCTTAGTATATATAGCACTTGGCTAGTATGTGTAAGGCCTTTAGTTTGATCCTCAACTTTGCCCTCCCTCCCCAAAATGCCTGCTTTTTTATTCTGTATTGTTTTTGCTAGGCTTCCTTCAGTGGGACTGGTAATCTGGTCACAAGTCTTGATTATAGGAACATGTTATGTTTTTAAAAACATTTTCAAAAAATATTTTTATTTTTGTGAGTATGAGTGTTTTGCCTATATGTCTAGTAGTAGACCACGTACATGCAGTGCTTGCAGAGGCCAGAAGAGGGTGTCAGATCCCCTGGCACTAGAATAAAGAACAGCTGTTAGCCACCATATGGGTGCTGGGAACTGAACCTGGGTCCTCTATAAGAGCAGCCAGGTTCTTAACCACCGAGTTGTCTCTCCAGCCTCATAGCAAGTTTTCAAACCTTCAGTTTCTACTTAGCTGTGCTTTTGGTTTCCACTTCTCTGGAAACTGCCTTATCTGAATCTTATTCTCCTGCTACAATGCCCTATATGACCACTGTCAGGGTTTTGCCTTCTTGGCAATCAGATTGTGTCTTCTGATAGCTCCTTTCAGTCCTTTTTAAGCTTGCTCAGTTTCAGTTCAGACTCAAGACTTTTGAGTTGACTCTTGCCACAACTGAAATGGGCATTGTTCCCATTTCTGTGATTCTCATAAAAGGTTAGATTTTACCACTAATGTAGAATGACCAAAAAAAGCAAGATTAAAAAGGTAATCATTGAATCTATAATATTTGCTAAGAGACAATCAAGTTCTGATATTTGGATGAAGACCATTTAAGAGTAAAATACTAGTACCCTGAGGGCAGATCAAGACATACAAGCTGATATTCTTGTGAACACAAAGAGCTAGAAGTCTTAAGGGCATATATCTTCAAAAAGGGTTTTCCTTTCAGGAAAAGCTTGTCCAGTGTTCTTAGGAAAGAGATTTCTTATGTTCTGCTTTAGAAGAGGATGAGACAGGTAAGATTTAGCCACTGCGTTATGCAGCTGCACCATATCCCTTCTCTTTGCCTCCAGGTTTCTTTAGGATCCAGTTGGTGGCTTAGTGGTTTAAGTGATGCTTTGCAAAGGTATCAGTCTATGAAGACGCTGCTGCCAGTGAGCTTGCATTACTGTTTTCAGAGGCAGTAAGTCTTTTAATTTTCTTAATGGATATAATCAGTTTTTGTCACTATAATGAAATACCCAAAGTGAGCAAACTTTATGAAGAAACAGTCTATTTAACTCACAGTTCTGAAGATTGGCCTTAGTTCAGTTTTGTTGTATGCCCTTTTGACTGTTTCACATCATGGCAGGAGTCTGTGTGTAAGGAAGGAATCACATCTCAAAAGTGGAACCTAGAGACTGGGATCCTACAGTCTTCCTGAGAGCATGCCTTATTTGATACAAGGACCTCCTTTCTACTAAGTCCCACCTCTTAGAGTACCAGCACCTTCCATTCTGCCACCCTGTGGACCAGTCCTTTAACACATGAACCTGTCAGAGGATATAGTTGATTCAGCAGCAACACCATAGCAGTGGGAGTATCTGTGAGGGAAAGACATCTGGGAAAGCCAACTTACAAATGAGTGGGGATGAAAGTTGGTTGACAATTGCAAAAATATTTTTGTATTACCACCTATACAACTACAAATTTTATTTGCCTACAGATGTGCTGGTAATGATTAAATTATGAAAGGATGGCTTCCACTAGCAAATTTTCATTTATTGTTTTTTTTCAAGGGGTTGGTAAATATATTATGTATAATTATCCTAGTTTGTTTATATTGAAACCTAAGGAGAGATATTTGAAAGACGTGAGTGATGAAAATTGAAGTGAGCTATTATGGTTTACTTGTTATTTTGATTTTTGCTGATTTTCCCTTTGAGCTATTGTTTTAGTAGTAGCTTTTAATAACTAGGTAAGAAATTCTTAAAAAAAAAAAAGTACTTCTTGAACCTTGTATTAATGTTGGTGAAGTTACCCCCTCTCCCCAGCCAGAGTTCACTTTGACACTGATTTCATATGATGTGTGTTTCCACCCTTCATTGTGAGCACACTACTGTTCTCATTCCTATAGATGAAGTAGAAGACTGTATTGATGTTCTGGACCCAAGGGCCTGTGCATTAGTGTTGTGTGTCTGGAGGACAAAGGGGTGGCGCCAACCATCCTGCTTTCTGCACCAGTAACTAGAATTAATTACAAACCAATCAAATCTTTTGCAGCCAATTGGTAAAGTAATTGGTAATTTTAGCTGTACGTCTATATGTAGTTATCTGAATGCCTATAACATTACTTTCAGAGCCACTTTTGTTCTGTTTCATCCTGCTTGACAAAATGGCCTTCATAGCTTTAGGGAGAAAGATGTGCATCAGTGACTGTGAGGTCGCTCCAGCTGCTTGTCTGTTTGTAGTCCCTTGTTCATAAAACATGACTCAGATTACAGCTGCATGGTACACTCTGATCATTGTTGATAACACTGAACTAAACCTTCCTTAGAACAGGCTATTTAAGCCATCAACGTGCTTTCTCTCTGCCAACTAGTTCCAGAAATAGAGTTGCTCACATTCACCATGTAGAGTTCTTTTTAGCAAAGAGGAAATCAGTTGAAAACTTCCAAAATAAATTATTCAAAATTAAATCTTTCTGTGCTCTAATATAGGTAGTTTAAGTAGAATGAATTTAATTAGGCAATTCAAATTATATTAGTAGCATTGAGAGAAGGAAGCCAAATAACTTAAAATTTGTCCTTTTCCTGATTGTAGATGATTTTCATTACCAGTAATTTGGCACCATGGATTACCTTTAAAAGGATATAAATAATACTTTTTTGTTCAGAAGTCTTTTAAAGTAGGATATACCTTTTATGACCATTAAGGGCAGTGCTTTACTTCATTTATAAATAATTTTCCACAAGCTTATTAATAATCTTGGATCTGATTTCTAAAGTGTTTCTATATCTATACTTCTCAGATATTTTCTACTCTCGAAAGCTTCCTTCTACAAAGTTAGTGTAAAACATAGTATGGAAAAATGTATTATAGGAATGATGGCTTGCACTTTCTGATACTTTCTGAGACTATTGGAGTCTTTATAGTAAAGTGAGACTGGCATGTCAAAAAAAGATTTCTTTTTTATTTTATGTGTATAAGTGTTTGCCCACATGTATAGATGTGTACCATGTGCATGCTTGATGCTCATGGACGCCAGAATAGGCATCGGATTCCCTGGAACTGGAGTTACAGACAGTTGTGAGCCACCATATGAATGCTGGGAACCAAACCTGGATCCTGCCCAAATATAAGAAGTGTAGTGTTCTTAACTGTTGAGCCATCTCTCCAGTCCCATGACTGGCATTTGTTATGGTGAGAATAGTATGAGGTAGTAATATATATATATAGTTTACATTTCTTTGTCTTATGCATTTCGGTGACAACTTTGATGTATTAATATTTACATACGGTTATACTTTATCAGTTTCTTTTTACAGGGCAAAGGAGTAGATTTAATGGCTTGTGCTTTTATACTCATTTCTTATATAGAATATAAATTGATATTTAGATATATAACTAACCCATTGCAAAAGACTATGTGAGATGTATGTGATATGTGAGATATGTGAGATGTATAGAATATATTGTCATATTGGTGTGATTTTGGGCTATCTAAATAAGAATATTAGGGTAAAATGCTTGCTGTGCAAACATGAGGACCTGAATTCTGACCCCCAGCACCCCTGTAAAAAGCCAGGCATTGTGACATGTGCCTATAATCCCAGTGCTGGGAGACAGAGACAAGAGGATTCTTGGTTCTTACTGGCCAGCCAGTGTAGCCAGTCAGTGAACTCCAGATTCAGTGAGAGACCACCCCCCCCTTTTATTTTGGTCTTTTTGAGACAGGGTCACCCTATAGGCCCAGCTGTCCTGGAACTCACTATGTAGACCAGGCTGGCCTTGAACTCACAGAAATCTGCTTGCCTCTGCCTCCCGAGTGCTGGGACTAAAGTCATGCGCGACCATGCCCTGCGAGAGACCCTTTTTTAAGGTGAATGGGGAGATGGTTCAGTGTGGGCCAGAGTACTTGCTCTGTAAGCACGAGGGCCCAGTATCCATGTAAAAAGCTGGGCATGGCTGCTCATGCCTGTAACTCCAACACTGGGAAGTGGGGGAGTCACAGATAGGTATATCCTGGGAGGATGCTGTAGCCAGCCTAGTGGAAACAGTGAGCGTCCAGTTTAGTGAGTGCCTGGCAGAAACTGAACTTTCAGTGAGACACCCTGTCTTAAAGAAATAAGACATAGAGTGGTAGAAGACACTTGATTTTAACCCCTGCCTTTCACGTGTACATGCATACACAAAAGAAAAGTAGAGTCTAATAATTATGAATGTGGACAGTGGACCTAGATGATACGCTCCTCTAGGACAAGCTGATTTCAAAATGATTCTGTCAGATTGGATGAATTGTGTCATGGTTCTCCGTTGTTTTGGGTACCTGTAAATGCATTCTGCATGCACTCATGCACAGGCAACAAATTTGGCAGAAACAATATTGGTCATTGAACACTAAAGCCATTGCCTTGTTTCTTGCCCTTTGTGTACATATTTTTGAGCCTGGAAGAACTTTTCTCTGGTTTTCTTAGGCAAATGTAGCTGTAATTTATTCAAAGCTTCTAGAGTGTCATCAGCGGTAAGGAATGCTATACAGACAGCTTTGGATTTCTAAATGGAAGTTTTTGTTATCACACAGCCAACTCTACCCCAGATGACTCATTACCCCTCTTATTTATGTAGCATTAAAAAAAAAAAAAAAAGAAACTGGTTTTCAAGGTTTCAGCTTTCATGATTTCAGTATCTGAGATTTTAATTTTTCAGGATTGTGATTTTCAGAATTTCAGACTTTAGGGATTTTGATGTTTGGGAATTTCAGCTTTCAGGATCATGATGTTCAAAATTGCATGAATTAGGATCAGCATTAACTGAAATCTTAAGGGAATTAAGTGTTCTTACACACAAAAATGGAACATCTCTCCATTTAAAATATTTCTTTCATTGGCATTTTATTTTTGTCTTACAGGTCTTTTATATATTTTACTTGATTTATATCTAAGTATTTCACAGTTTTTGGATATCACTGTGATGATATTATGTTATTTGTTATATATACATTTGTTATACACTGTGATGTTTTGGTATACATATACATATTGAAATGATTATTATAGTTAAGCTAATTAATAGTCATCACCTGATTGTTCCGTGTGTGTGTGTGTGTGTGTGTGTGTGTGTGTGTGTTTGTAGGAATAACATAGAATTTGAGTTAATTTTTAGTATCTAATATAGCACTTTTAGCTGCAGTCCTCACAGTTTCCATTAGACCCATAGGCTTGTCATATATAAGTAGAAATTGTATCCTTTGACATACAGTCTCCCCATTTCCTTCCTCTCCTGGCCCATGGTAACCCCAATTTCATTTCTGTGTCTTCTACTTTTTGTTCTGCATTATGCTGCTTTTTCTCCCTGCAGCTACCTTGATTCACTTAGCATAATGTATTCTAGCTTTGTCCTGTATGAAAATGTCAGTGTCTTCTTTTAAGGTTTCTTTATCCCTTCATGCGTTAATGCACTCTGAAGGGCAGTGTTGCAGCAAACATGGGAGCATAGAGACCTCCTCGAGGGGGAAACTTTATTTCTTTTGGATATATGCATAACAGAAGGATTGCTAGGACATAGGGTAATTCTATTTTTAACTTTTTGAGGAACCTCTAGACTCTTTCTTCAGTGGCTTCATTGTCGTTTATTTTCACTAACAGTCTATGAACTTTGTCTTTTCTTTATTTTTTACCCAGCACTTATTACTACCTATTTTTTATTGTTTGTTTTTGTATCTTTGAGAAGGGTCTCCCTGTAGCACCAGCTGGCCTGGAACTTCCAATGCAGACCAGGCTGGCCTTGATCGCCTGCCTCTGCCTCCTGAGTGCTGGGAATTTTTTTTATTATTTTTATTTTATGTGTAGGTGTGTATTGCCTGCATGTAGGTAAGTGCACCTGTGTCGTGCAGTGCCCATGGAGGATAGAATAGGATGTCAGATCCCCTGGAACTGGAGTTATAGACAGTTGTTAGCTGCCATGTGAGTGCTGGGATTTGAACCCGGGTCTTCTGCAAGAATAATCAGTGTTCTTAACCACTGAGCCATCTCTCCAGCCCTTATAATAATCATTCTGATAGGAATGAATGGATCCCTTTGGAGTTATAATTTGCATTTCCCAACTAATGGCGTTAAGTACTTTTTCATATGCATACTGGCTATTTTTATGTCCTTTGGGAAAAGACTTCTGGGTCCTCTTTTTTTTTTCTGATTTTTAGGGACATTGTTTATTACAGTCCAGTTTAGATGAAATAATACTTTTCTTTTTAAATCTCTTTTTGTTAAATTTTTTAAAAAATTATTGAGAATTTCATACATGCATATAAGGTGTTTTGATCAAATCCATGCCCACTCCCTCCCCTCCAACTCCCATATCTCCCCATCACTTTTTCCTGAAAACTTCCTGTACTCTTTCTTTTTTCTATGGGGCTTTTTATTACTCTAACATTCCCCCCTTTGAAGAGGTAAGCCTAAAATCTTTTGGGGA
>NW_008359594.1:3030444-3039002 GCF_000622305.1 Nannospalax galili | reverse complement strand
AAGGGCTTCCAAAAGCATCCCTCTGTTGGGTTCCTCCTCATTTTTCTTTTGCATGACAACACTGGACTGATGGATTTAGGATTTGATTTCAGGCATTTTGATAGCTGTTGGAGTGGTTAGAATCTGTGTCAGTTCCCTCTCAAAGGCTTCTATATAGGGGGAGGAAACAAATTTGGCCATCATTTTAGAATAGTGGGTTGTCTCCCTTATCTGCAGGTGGGCACTGCAGGATTGCAGACCAAGATTTGAAGTCTTACATCTGAGCAGTACTTTCTGATTCAGAACAAAATCATCAATGAGAGATAATTGTCTAACTTTTTGTATGGACTTAAGCCTAATGTCTGGGAAGTGTAATCCCTTGAACTCTTAAAGAAATATACTGATGACTTTACTCTTTGGTTATACTTTCCTTTTGGGTGTTTAAGACCATATAGTTGACCCAAATAAACCAATTTATTTTTACTCTTAAGGTTGTTTGAGGATCTGTTCCTTGGGGGTCACATGGGCTTGGGAGGAGCCCCTGGTGCTTTTCTTTCACCAGTTCCATCTATGTGAAGATCAGTCAAAGGTCCTACTTGACCATGGCTGGCTTCACTTAGAAGCATGGATAAGATGTTTCCTCTGAGTTGACCCTCCTCTCTGTAGAATGGACACTGGTTCAAGTCCATCTGGTGGGATCTCCATGGCCTTCCTGAACAGGAGGATAGGTGACTCACCACAGTTACAGGACATTTTGAGAGATGCTCCATAGTCCCCTGGAACTTTGTAGACCTTGGAGGGCAAGGAGCAAAAACTGTCCTTTAAGTCCTTCTGAGCAGATTAGTATAGGCCTCAAAAACTGGCTGTTAAACATGCCACCAGTCTGGTACTTTTAATTACCATGTACTATGTAGATAAGGCTTGGGCAAATCCCAAACATTCTCAGATAATCCTTGACTAGACATATATTTTGTTCCTTGAACTAGTTGACTAAACTATGACCTTAGAAATTTTAAGATTACGTGTATATTATTTTTGTCTCATCTAAGTCCTCCTCTTATTTTTTGTCCTTTGTCTACTTTTAAATAAGGATTTCTTGCTACTGAGTTATACAATTTTTTTCCTTGCATATTTTGGATATTAGTTCCCTATCTGTAAGATAATTTTTCACTTGTTCATTTTTGTGTGCGTGCATGTGTGCATATGTGCGTGCGTGTGTGTGCGTGCATGTGTGTGTGTGTGTGTAATTGCCAAGGAAATTTACTACTTTGTTTCTTCTAGGAGTTTTACAGTTTCAGGTTTTATATTTCTACCCTTAATCCACTTCGAGTAGATCTTTGTCTTGTAAGAAAGACAAGAGGCTAGTTTGAGTCTTTTTCATGTGGCTATTCAGTTTTCCTAACATCATTTATTGATGAGGCTATCCTTGATGTCCTTGTCAAAAAGTTAATTTCAGCATATGTTTATATTTAGGTTTATTTCTGCTTTCCACACGGGTTGCATGAGTTTGCAATCCCACCAGTAGTGAATGAGCGTTCCCCTTTCTCCACATCCTCACCCACATTTGGTGTCTTTTGTTCTGTTGATCTTAGCCAGTTTGACCAGGGTAAGATGAAATCCTAAAGTGGTTTTTATTTGCAGTTCTCTAATTACTAAGGATGTTGAACAGTTTTTAAGATGCTTCTTAGCCATTTTTATTTCTTCATTTGAGAAGTCTCTGTTCAGGTTCTTAGCCCATCTTTTTATTGGGTTATTTTCTTCTTTCTTTGTTTTTTGAGTTCTTTGTATATTCCAGCTGTTAAAGTTCTGTCAGATGTGTGACTGATGAAGATTTTCTCCCACTCTGTGGGTTTTCTCTTCACTTCCTTGGTTATTTCTTTTGCTATGCAGAAACTTTATAGTTTAATGAGGTTCCACTTGTTGATTGTTGACTTCAATTCCTGAGCTACTGATGTCTGATTTAGAAAGTCTTTTCCTACACCTGTATCTTGTAGGGTACTGCCTATTTTCTTCTAGTAGTTTCAGCGTTTCAAGTTTTATATTGAAGTCTTTGATCCATTTGGAGTTGACTTTTCTTATAGGCATTCTTCTTTTTCTTCTCCTTCCTCCTCTTCCTCCTCCTTCTTTCTCTTCCTCCTCCTCCTTTTCCTCCTCTTCTTCTCCTCTTCTCTTCTTCCTCCTCTTCCTCTTATTCTTCTCTTCTTCCTCCTCCTCTTCTTCCTCTTCATCTTTCTCTTCCCCTTCCTCTGTCTCTTCCTCTTCTTCCTTCTTCTCTTCTTCCTCTTCCTCCTCTTTCTCGTCTTTCTCTTCCTCCTCTTTTCCTCCTCTTCCTCCTCCCCCTTCTACTCCTTCTCCTCTTCTCCTCCTCTTCCTCCTCTTCCTCCTCCCCCTCTCCTTCTCCCTCCCCCTCCCCCTCCTCCATCTCTCTGTCGCCCCAGCTGTCCTGAAACTCACCATGGAGACCAGGCTGACCTCTATCTGACAGATCTTCCTGCCTCTGCCTCCCAAGTGCTGGGATTAAATATGTGTGCCACCACACCTTATATTCTTTTTTTAGATATACATTTTATTTATTATTTTTTGTTTTTTTTTTGTATGAGTGTATTATCTGCATGTATGTAAGTATACCTGTGTCATACAGTGCCTGCTGAGGTTAGAAGAGGGCATTGGATTCCCCTGGAACTGGAGTTACAGGTGTTACCTGCCATGTGTGTGTTGGGACTTGAACCCAGGTCCACTGCAAGAACATCCAGTGCTCTTAACTGCTGAGCCATCTTTCTAGCCCTTCTTACAGATATTCCTAATGAAATTGAAGAAATTCTTTTCTAATCCCAGTTTACTGAAAAATTTCAAAAAATTACAAGTGGATGTTGGATTATATAAATACTGCATCTTTCTTTATGTGTAGCTATGCTTGTGACCTGTGTTATTTGTAAAGATTTTAAAAAACATTTCCCAAAGCAGGTCTGTTTACAGCAAATTTTCTAGTAGGAGGGAGCAGGCAATTTAGACCAGTTCTCCCATTGAAGATAACTAGAAAACCTAGATGGCTTGAATCAAACCTTCTGAAAGCTTACGATAGTGAGGTAGACATTCTATGAATTTATAGGGTCTTGATCTAGAAAATAGAGAACTCTGAATGGACCAACTTAGGAAAACCTTGCTCAATAATCGGTTTGTTAAAAAAGACATTGCATGGGGCTGGAGAGATGGCCCAGTGGTTAAGAACACTGGCTGTTCTTGCGGAAGACCTGGGTTCGAATCCCAGCAATCATGTAGCAGCTAACAACTGTCTGTAACTACAGTTCCAGGGAATCTGACAGCTTCGTCTGTCCTCCACGGGCATTGTATGACACGGTGCATTTACCTACATGCAGGCAATACACACATACACATAAAATAAAAATAACAAAATACTTAAAGACATTGTGGTAGAAATTAGAAAAAAATTATCGATGATAATAAAAGCAATAAATGTGGGATAAGGACTAAGCCATAATGAAGGGGGACTTTATAGAATTAAAATAGAGGGCCAGCAAGATGGGTTAGAGGGTAAAGATGCATGATCCTGACAACCTGAGTTCAATCCCCAGAACTCAGGTAAAGATGAGAGGGCAGAACAACTCCAAAAAGTTGTCCTCTGACTGCAACATGTGCACCATGGTTTATGTGTCATCACACGTGCACACACACACCCAGATAAATATAAAAGAATTAAAAATACATATTGAAATGAACAACAAAATAGGGTGAAAGCTGAAAAATAGTAAAGTTCCTCAGTCTGATAAAGGTTGTGAAAAATCTGAACAAGAATGGAATTTAATAGTGTCAACCTGAAAGCTTTCCTCTCTAATATGAGGACTCAGACAGTGATCCCTCCTCTTGTCTCTTGTAATAAGTATTATACTAGAGGTACTAAGGCAGTCAGGTGAGATAGCATGAGAAATCAAGGCATTGGTTACCCCAGAGGAGAGGCAAAGTAGATAGGGATTGGAAGGGGTCACCAAGGAACTTTTAGACTAGTATTGTATTCTTTGTCATGATTAGTATTTAGAAGGTCTTTGCAATAACTTATTCATTTATGCATTTGCTGGTGTTGACATGTTTTTTCTTTACAACAATTTGTTTGTGTTTTATATTTTGTGTACTTTTCTATATATGAACTTTTATAAAAAGATTAAAATGATTGCTATTTGAGAAGACATATTAGTACCTTTTCTTGGTCTTTAAACTATCAACTTCATAACTTGATATTATCTCATTCAACAGAATTAAAAAAAAAGCAAGAAAAACAACTAAAAGAGTGGGGGGCATGGTGGTGCTTGCCTTTAATCCCAGTACTCTAAAAAGGCAGACGCAGGTTGATCTCTGTGAGATTGAAACCAGTCTGGTCTCCGGAGTGTGTTCTAGGCCTGCTGAGGCTACAAGGAGACCCTATCTCAAAAAAGACAAAAAAAAAAAAATCCTAAAAATTAAAAGAAAAATTAGATCACTTGTTATATAAATCTTCTTTAATGAATGCAAATGTAAAAATTATTAATTTGTAAACCCCTCACTGAAATAACTTTTTTTTAAAATGCTTTTTATTCCAAATAAAAATTAATGGTTTTGGTTTACTTTAATCAGGAGGTGTTAATGATGCTGGATTACTATGTGAGAGATTTCAAAGCATTGATTGACTGGATTCAGCTTCAGGAGAAGTTAGAGAAGACAGATGCTCAAAGCAGGTAAAGAACTCTGGTATTTATAGCAACCCCAGTTTCAGTCGCAGACATTGAAACATATATTGGACAACAGACTTAACAGCAGATTGACGTGAAACTTGCAAAACTTAATAGTTGGGTGCTGCATTTGTCATTTGGTTCAGTAACAAATACTTATTATTATGCACCTGCCAGTTCATGGTATATTATTTAGTGCAGAAATTTGATTGCTGTATATGATACATGGTTTGTGGCCTAAGGGTATAAAATAGAACTTGTACACAAAACTATATATAGGTGATGCACATCTTTTGGAGGGTAGATCAGGAAAGAGTTCATAGGGGGTACAGAAGTATTAATGGATGTAATGGACTTGGCCAACTGGTTGGCCATTTTCAGATGAAGAGAAAAAACAGTTTAGGTGTGGGGCATGTGTGAAGTAAAAATAACCTAGAGAAAGGTATAGTATATTTTCTCACTGTGGTAGGTAATAATGAAAATTGTTTTTTTTTTCATTTCCTTGATGCATATTTACTTGCTACTGAAAATTAAAATAACACATCAAAATTCCATTTTTTACAGTTTTTGAAAACTAGAAAACTAGAAAGCCTGATTATGTACCCTAATTATTATTATACTCTGGTCTACTGCCCAATATTCTCATTACATCTTTTCAAGTTATCATATATTTTATCTCATAATCATCAGACACTTAAAGCACATGGGAATACTTGAGACTCATTTGTGATTCTTTGATTCAAATAAAGTCATGTACATTCATGTGAAGTCAAACATGTACATTCCAACTACACACATTTCCTTAAAGATTACTAGTGACATGGTAGGAAATGCAGGGAGTGAAATATAGCACAAAACTCATATCATTATTGTTATTGTGCATAAGGTATCCAAGATCATTGTAGTGCTGTCTATCCTAGCATGTGGTAGCTTTCTTAGCCTGTTGCATTGAATTACCAACAGGAAAGAGCAGAATAAGATTTATGCTCAAGTCCAAGTGTTTGCATGTGTGCATGCATATGTGTGTGTGTGCGTGTGTGTGTGTGTGAGAGAGAAATCTATCTTTGGGTGGGTGTGTACACATGTACATGTGTATACCTGTGCATGGGCATATATTTGCATGTGGAGGCCAGAGTTGAGGCCAGAGTTGAGGGCAGTCAGTTGCTCTCAGCCATGTTTTGAGTCAGGACTCTCACTGAACCTGGAGCTCATAGTTCACCTGGACTGGCTGGCCAGCGAGCTGCAGAGATCTGCCAGACTCTAGTCTCCCAAGTCTGGGATTAGAAATGTATGCCATGGTACCTGATGCTAGTGATCTAAATTAAGGTTTTTATGCATGGCAGTCTCTTTACTGAGCTATTTACCCTGCCTACAGGGCATCTCTTTTTATCTTAATTGATTATCAGCACATCTTCTCTTGGCCTCATGAAACAGCTCCCAGATATAGAAGACAACCTTAAATTTTCTACTGATGCCATTAATCACTGTGCATTCATCAAATCATGCATTAAAATTTATTTCAGCCAGACTTGGGATTTAAAGGTTAGAATTGAAGTTGTATTTGTTTAAAGAAAATACGGATGAGCATTTATATAGTTATATTTTGGATAAAGACTTTGTAAGATAAAATTAGAAACTACCAAGGAAAATAATGATTCACTTTATTTAATAAGAAGAAAACTAGTCTTTATATATAAAAATTTTAAAGAATATTTGTACACCAATGACGACACATTTGTAGCCATGAAAGTCTTAATAGCTACTGTACTAAACTTCTTCAAATCATTTAGAAAATGATACAAAATCCAGTGGAAACAAAATGAACCAAAAATACCAACATGTGAACTCAAAGAAAAAATTCAAATGACCAGTAGCATTTTATCCTTACTAGTTATAATAAAAAATTTGGAACTGATAAGACTAAGACAGTGATAAGCCATTTTCCAATAACATTTTAAAGGAAGGATAACAAAGCTGAATGGAAAAGAAACTTTCTATCTGTAGGAATGTGACTTCTTTCAGAAAGATTATTTGGTAATGAATAATATTTTATCTGAATTCTCATGTTTTCTATTGGTAATCATTTTTTAAAGTGAGAGGATAAAGTACCCTAATGACTACATGGAATGGTGAGTGAGCTTTGGAAAGACCGACTGCAATGACAGGTTTGAATAGGACTAGAGGAAGATGATGCTTAGGGAAGCCATCTCAGTAAGGTGTGCATCCTATCAACTGATTGTTGCAGGGCAATGAACACACCATTTAGCTTTTTCATTAAAGAGCAATGAAGTTTTTGTATTTCTATTCTCATGAGGAGAATAGAGGAGACTTTAAATCTTCCTGTGTATTCTTCCTTTAACCCTCAGTATTTTCTTTGTTTGATCATTTTTCCACAAACTTAATCCTTTAGGACACCAGTCAAAATAGCTGGATTAGTACTACTGCTTTTTACATGTTTTTTTTTTTTTTTTCTGAGTATGTGAGAGGCTTGTGAATCATAAGAAGTGTCTCTCTTGTCTTTTGTAACCTCATAACCTTTTGAGAGAAGTAGTGTTCTGTTGTTCTGTTTCATTGTGTGGAAAATCCTGGGCCATGCACTGAGTTCTCACTGTTAGCATGTCAAGTTTCTGGTAAGTAATGCTGTAGGCCTTATAACTCAGTTTTATGACTTAATCATGTTTTTATTCATTAACAATCAAGAGAAAAGATTAGTTTGTTTTTCCACCTTTTCTGTTAAATTAATCTGATATGTGTTCTGAACTGGCAGACCAACCTCACTAGCATGGGAAGTCAAGAAAATGTCTCCTGGACGTCACATGATTCCAAGCCCATCAACAGATAGAATGAATGTAACATCAAATGCTCGAAGAAGCTTAAATTTTGGGTGAGATGAATTTTTAAATGCTCACATTATAAAAAAATTATTTTCTGTAGATAATATACCTATAGTATTATGAAACCAATATTGCAGCAGAAAAATATCCACAGGTACCATCCCCTGGTTAAAAACAACACACACAAAAAAAACCCCACAAAAAAACAAAAATGTACCTGGTAGCATTCCCAGGAAAGGACTCTATCAGATCAATTTTCTAAGATTCCTAGATCTGGTAGGTTTTGTACAAATGCAGTTGCAGAAGTAGGAGATTGGTAAAACAAAGGACTTGAACAAAAAATCAGAGAAGGTAACTTTTTATTCACAAATTGACAGAAGAAAGAACTTAAAAGCCTTAACAAGCTGGTCCTTTGAGACTCAGGAGAGCTGCCTATGTCAGATGACTTTTGTCTGTATGTGTGGACCCTAAAGCCCTCCATGAAGAGTCTGACCCATGGGATGTCATTTGATGGCTGACACCAGTCGGGTGTTGTAGGACATAACTTTTATGGAGCTTCGGGACTTCTACACAGTTCCTCCTCCGTATTTTATGATGTTGCATTCTGGTGCATATTTTATGACAACTGTAAACCAGAAAGGGAAGAATTTGTTGAACAAAGACAATTTGAAGCCTATTTACCTGTATTGTCTATGTTTGAAATTGTCTGAAGAAAAAGTTAAAAAAAATAATCCAGGAAAGTAAGTTTTAGCTTTCAGGATATGTCATATAGTCAAAGATAATTAGTGACTCAAAGATTAAAGTCCATTACCACATGTCATGCTGAATTATTGTTGTCATGACCTGACCACTTCTTTCATAAGCAAAGATCTAACGCATACCATAGATTGTGTATTTTCACTAAAATTACCTTTTTTATATAAGCCTGTCAGCAATATAGTTTTATAATTATTTTGTGTAGTTATCTTTTGGATCAGATAGAAGAAAGCAGTTAGAAATATATATTTATCCTGTATTTGATATT
>NW_008359594.1:3027662-3029984 GCF_000622305.1 Nannospalax galili | reverse complement strand
CCAGTTTAATGTTCTTTTTTTCTTTTATTTAAATACCCCACTGTGTCCAGTTCATGCTGCCTGAATGTGCATAGTTGTGGGGCATCCACTGGAGCATGGGCAGCCTACCAGTGGCCATACTCCTAAAGAAAAATGTCTATGGCTTCCCCAGATACCATCACCTGCCAGTTGCTCCTTAGCTAGGGCTGGGTCCTCTTGAAAAACTCCCCTGTCCACGCTGGAATTTTAACTGGCTTAATCTTGTGCAGGTCACCACAATGGCTGTGAGTTCCAGTGCAATAGCCATGCTGTGTCCCAAAGACTGCATTCCCTAGCATGTTTCCCTGTCCTCCAGCTCTTAGAGATTCTTTCTGACCCAGCTCCTGCGCCTTGGAGATAGCAGTGCTGATACAGATGTTCCATTTAGGGCTGTGTACTCATGGTTACTTATTCTCAGCACTTTTGACCAGTTACAAGTCTCTCATTTTCTAGGGTTTTGTTTTTTTTTTAATGTGTACATGTAGATGTGTGTGCATGTGTATATGTGGTATACATGAAATGTGTGAACAGAGTTCAGAAATCGATATCAGGTGTCTTCTTCAGTGACTCTCAGCCTTACTGTTTTAGACAGTGTCTCACTGAAGCTGGAACTCACCAATTTGGCTAGGCTAGCTGGTCAGTAAGCACCTTGGATCTGCCTGCCTCTGCCTTCCCAGCTCTGGGATTACAGAGGTGTGTGCTACACCTGACTTTAAAAAAAAGAAATGAATGCTGGGGATTTAAAATCAGATCTTCATGCTTGCAGAGCAAGCACTGTAGCAACTGAGCCATTTCCTGTACCCCTGTATGTAAAATTGTTTTTTGAAGACAGAGTCTTATTAAGTTGCCCAGGCTAGTCTTGCACTACCAGGCCTGGCTACATTATTTCTTTAAAATTCTAAGAAAGAAAGAAAAGAGAGAAAGAAAGAAAGAAAGAAAGAAAGAAAGAAAGAAAGAAAGAAAGAAAGAAAGAAAGAAAGAAAGAAAGAAAGAAAGAAAGAAGGAAGGAAGGAAGGAAGGAAGGAAGGAAAGAAAGAAAGAAAGAAAGGAAAAGAAAGAGAGAGAAAGAAAAAGAAGGAAAGAAGGAAGGAAGGAAGGAAGGAAGAAAAGAAAGAGAAAGGAAGGAAGGAAGGAAAGAGAGAGAGAGAAAGAGAAAGGAGGGAGGGAGGGAGGGAAGGAAGACAAACAAACAGAAAAGTCAGGCACAGTGGCTTGTGCCTTTTATCCCAGTCCTCTGGAGGCAGAGGCAGGCAGATCTCTGTGAGATCAAGACCAGCCTGGTCTACTTTGTGACTTCCAGGTAGGCTGGGACTTGGTAGACCCTGTCAGAAAAGAAGGAAAAATTCTGTCTTTTTCTTTCTCTCCTCTTCTCTGAGAACCCTGTATTTATAGTGCTCTGAAGGTCATTAGGTTCTGATTATCTTTATCGTTCTTCTGTCATTCTGTTTTACAGACTAGGTATCCCAATTCACATTTCTTTCGGCCTGATGATACTTTATTCTGGCAGCTCAGACTTCCCTTGAGTCCTTCTGATGATTTTTCTTTTTAAATTTCAGTTACTGTATTTTTCAACTGTGGAATGCTTATATATTTCTTGTATATTTATTTTCTCTTTATTGACATTGGTATTCTTTAAACATAATTATACTAGCTGATTTAAGTCTTTGTCTATTAAGTCCTGTTATTGTTTTTCTGTACATGGGCCATAACTTTTTCTATATTTTCATTTTTGTGTGACTTTCATTTGTGTTGTTGTTGTTGAAAACTAGAGAGTTTAAAAATGTGGATGTCTTACAGACTATTGACAACTGTTGTTGTCATCATTAACTTAGTGACTTTTTAAAATTTGTAAGACAGGATCTTGAACTTGCTACAGTAGTCAAGGATGATGTTAAGCTCCTGATTCTCCTGCCTCCACTTCCTAAGTGGGATTACAGGCATGTATCACCATGCCTGACTGGGAAATTTGTTTTTATTTTTTTCAATATTTTATTTATTATTTTTTATTTTATGTGTATGAGTGTTAGGCCTGCATGAGCTAAGTGCACCCGTGTTGTGCAATGCCTGTGGAGGACGGAAGAAGTTGTCAGATCCCCTGGAACTGGAGTTACTGACAATTGTTATCTGCCATGTGGGTGCTGGGATTCGAACCTGGGTCTTCTGCAAGAACAGCCAGTGTTCTTAACCACTGAGTTATTTCTCTAGCCCCGGAAATTTGTTTTTAAAACAAAAGTTACTTCCATTTTAATTCTTTAGAGTGAGCTATAATATGTGATATTTAATAGAAAGGTTGGCAAGTACTTG
>NW_008359594.1:3023165-3023919 GCF_000622305.1 Nannospalax galili | reverse complement strand
AGTCCTTGAGCATGGGAGGTCCTTCCATCTTCTGATGTCTTCCTCAATTTCTTCCTTTAAAGAGTTAAAATTTTCCTTGTAGAGCTCTTTAATGTTTTTGGTCAGGTTTATTCCAAGGTATTTTTTTTGTGGCTATTGTGAATGGGAGGTTTTCCCTGTGCTCTTTCTCTGACTGCTTGTCATTGGTATATAGAAAGGCTATAGACTTTTGTAGGTTAATTTTGTAACCTGCCACATTACTGAATGTGTTAATAATTTCTAGGAGTTTGTGCGTGGAATTTTTTGCATCCGTTAGATATATCACATCATCTGCAAAAAGGGATAATTTGAGGTCTTCTTTTCCAATTATTACTCCTTTAATTTCCTTTTCTTATCTTATTGCTCTTGCAAGAGTTTCAAGTCCTATGTTAAAGAGAAGTGGAGATATTTGGCAGCCTTGTCTTGTTCCTGATTTCAATGGGAATGCTTGCAGATTTTCTCCATTTAGAATGATGTTGGCTGTGGGTTTGTTATATATGGCTTTAATTATGTTGAGGTATGTTCCCTCCAATCCAATTCTCTCTAGGACTTTAAACATAAAAGTATGTTGTCAAAGACCTTCTCTGCATGCTGCATCTATTGAGAGGACCATGTGGTTCTTGTCGTTGAGCCCATTTATGTGATTTATGATGTTTATTGACTTACATTTATTGAACCATCCCTGCATCTCTGGGATAAAGCCGACTTGATCATGGTGGATGATCTTTTTGATGTG
>NW_008359594.1:3002588-3020119 GCF_000622305.1 Nannospalax galili | reverse complement strand
GATTTTGACATGTGAATTTCTTTTGTAGTTTCTGACTCTTGTGTGATACTTGGGGCTTCAAGTTTAGTTCTGCTTCTTTTTTTTGAGCTTTATGTGTCTTTGTGGTTTACTTTTTGGGTATGAAGAGCTGGTTCGTCTAAGCTTCTTGTTCTCTCTTTTGATTTTATATTGTCATTGCCGGATTGATTTTGTCTTCAGGAGTTCTGTGGTGGCCCACTTCCAATGTGGGTCAGAAGTTTTCAGACTTTCTCCTTGGGTCTGGAATCTTCAAAGAATGCTTTTGGCCTCAGGATTGTGGGTGTTGGAGTGACCTGAGACCCTGGCCGTGGCCGTGCCACACAGGGATGCAAAGGCTGATGGGGTGGGAATAAGCCCGGATTTTCCAAGCCTCGGAGCCCCAGAAAGAGGCTGTCAGCCCCAGAAAGAGGCTGGGGGGTTTTGCAGGACCAGGGAAGCAGAGAGAGGTGAGGGCGGGGCCGGGTTCAGAGGCAGTACTCCTGGGGCCCAAAGAAGGCACCAAGCCGGTTGGGGTGAACAGGGTCAGGAATCAGCACTGGCTCCCCAGGTGTCTGGGGCCCCAAGACTAGGAATGGCACAGGGCCCAACCTAGGAGTAGAGAACAGTGGGGGAGATGGAAGGGTGAGCGCGGGGCTGGCGGAGTCAAGGTGCGGAGGGCTGCACAGCAGACTTACCCCAAGAGAGGCCTGAGGGCGGGAGAGCAGGTCAGGAGAGTTAGCCAGTGGTGCAGGTCAGGGAAGCAGGCAGAGGTGAGGGCCCGCGGAAGCAGTGCTCCTGGGGCCCAAGGAAGACACCAAGCTGGCCTGGGCGAAAAGGATCAGGAAGAAGCACCAGTTCCCCAGGTGTCTGGGGACCCAAGACTAGGAATGGCGCAGGGCCCAAACCAGGAGCAGAGAACAGCGGCGGAGATGGAAGGGCGAATGAGGCGGGGGGAGTCAATGCGCAGCGATGGACCCACCCCGAGAGGCCTGAGGATTGGGTAGCAGGCCAGGAGAGTTAGCCGGTGGTGCAGGTCCGGGGAAGCAGAGAGAGGTGAGGGCAGGGCCGGGTCCGGAGGCAGTGCTCCTGCGGCCCAAGGAAGGCACCAAGCCGGTTGGGGTGAACAGGGTCAGGAATCAGCACTGGCTCCCCAGGTGTCTGGGGCCCCAAGACTAGGAATGGCACAGGGCCCAAGCTAGGAGTAGAGAACAGTGGGGGAGATGGAAGGGTGAGCGCGGCTGGCGAGTCAAGGTGGGGAGGGCTTAATGGTAGACTTACCCCGAGAGGGGCCTGAGGGCGGGCGTCCCTTCCTATTTTTAAAAAGTTTTATGTATATGAGTGTTTTGCCTGCATGTATATAAGTGCACCGTGTGTGTGCAGTGCTCACAGAAGAGGGTTATGGATCCATTAGAACTGTTACTCATTGTTAGTCACCATGTGGGTGTTAGGAACTGAACCCCAGTCATCTGGAAGAGAAATGCTGTTAACTGCTGAGCTATCTTTCCAGGCCTCCCCTTTTCAGTGTGGGTTCTTGGGATCAAACTGAGGTCCTTGTGACTGCAAGGAAAACAGTTTACAACTTGCCAGCCTTATGATCTTTTAATGTCCTTTTTTCCTACTCTTACTGTCTCTGAGGCAAACTCTTTAGAATAGCTCTATATCTTAAGCAGTATAACACACAGCTGGTCTTTAGTAAAAGGTGATTCTATCGTCTGTAAAATCAAACTTTTGCACTCAGTCTCTTTTTATAGAGTTCTGGAGTTCTCAGTGTTGCCTTTGGTGAATGTTGATGGACTTAAGAATCATATAATACTTGGTTCTTAGTCAGATGGGGAAAAGATATATAAAAAACAGATATTTCTATGTTCAAGGACTTTTTAAAGGAAACCTGCTCTCTGTATTTCATTGGTCTGTGGTTCTGAGAATTATGTAATGCTTGATTTATTTAGAGCTGGAGGCTCATTGCTGTGATCACATGCCTGACAAAAGCAACTTTTGGGAGCTTTGGGGGATTTATTCTGGCTTATGGTTTAAGGGGATACAATTCATCATGGGAAGGAAGGTGAGGTGGCAGGTCACATTGTGTCTGCATGACGGGAGTGAGAGATAAGCCGGTGTGCTGTCTGCTTCTCCTTTTTGTTCAGTCTGGGGTCCCTGCCAACACAATGGGTCTGCCTACCTTAGTTAACCCTTTCTAAAAACTCCCTCACAGACACACCCAGAGGTTTGTCTACAAGGTACTTCTAGATCTGTCAAGTTGACAGTATTAATCACGGCAATACATGTATGCAAAATGTTCTTATGCTGTTCTCCATGTGATCATATTGTTTGGTTAATCAATAGTCTTCATTATTACTGTAGAACATGCTGCTTCTCTCTGCTTTCTAATGGGGTTTGTAAGCTCCCGATAGAATATCTGATCACATCTGCACGTGCTGCTTGCATTTTGCTGACTAATTAAAAAGTTAGTTATAAAACTTGGCTTCTGTTCATTATTTTTACTCAGAATTTAAATATTAAGTAAACCATTGACATGAGTGCAAAAGAGTCATTGTTTCTGGAAAGAATTAAGGAAATTTTTTGGAAGTAATGTCCTGGGCCTCAGGGAAGTAGAAAGGTGGGGGAGGGAAAGTTGATGATTTTTCCTCACCTGTAGTAACTTTCTTTCCTTGTTACACCACAGAGAAAACCGGGGTTGGGAGCCACCCTAACCCCAAACAACCAGCAGTGGCTGTTTCCCAAGACAGGGGACCCTATCAGCAGATGACAAGCCTCAAGAGGACAAAAATAGGGCTGCCAATCCAATGGCAGAAGGGGTGCATGAACACCTTAGGACTAATTTAAGAAAAGAGGGATGCCAACCTGGAAGGGTTGAACCCAAGAAAAACCCAGTCCCTCTTACAGGCTGGTCTCTCAGCTTTGGACCCCCTCCTTAGACCCAAGGGCATTGTAACACTTGCCGGTAAACTTTACATTCACTTTGCTTTGGACATTTTCCCCTGTCTTTTAATTCTAATTAGTGGAGAAAAAGAACTCCAACCTTAGCTGGTAACAGGAAATTTTGCTAAGTGTGAATTATTAAAGTGGTTGAAAAAGGAGGGGATTGGATATCTATGAAGATTTGGGAAAAATAATTTTAGGATAATTGTGTTACTGAATTTTTACTCCATTATAAAGGAACCAAAATTGAATATTGACAATGAGGCGTCATGTTTATAGTGTATAAAAGAAATATACACAAGGAAAAAGAAGCAGTTTTAGTACTGCATGTGTCAAAAATGACATATTAGTGCACATTGTTATTATTAAAAAATGATAAAAAGCCAAGTATGGTAACACGTGCCTTTAATTCTTGTTATTGGGAGGCAGAGACAGTCAGATCTCTGTTAGATTGAATCCAGTCTGGTCTCCATAGTGAGTTCCAGGCCAGCAATGGCTACAGGGAGACCCTGTCTCAAAAAGACAAACAAACAGCCCTACCCCCAAATTAATAAAAGAAGGAAAGATTTAGGTATTTATGTGTAATTTCTTTTTGTTTTCATCTTTAAGTGAATTACTTTTATAAATGACCAGAGAAGGCAAGTATATATTCTTATTCACTTGTATTATGCCTATGCATTGTATACCATATACACAAATGAAGATAAACTTATGAATCTGGGTTCTTAATCATGATATAGTGTTTATAAATATACACACAATTGACTGAAAATGTAACATATTTAGTATATATTTACAAGAATTGCTTTCATGTTTAATTTATTAGCCTTGCTTTTTTTTCCTCCATAGGAGTTCACCTGGCACAGTAGCTGCTCCTCGCCTGGCTCCCACGGGTGTCAGTTGGGCTGACAAAGTCAAGGCTCATCATACAGGTTCTGCCACTACTTCAGACATAGCACCTGTTCAACCCTGCCCACCAATGACAGTGCAAAAGACTTCCCGAAAAAATGGCAAGTGGCTTTGAATTAACACCCCCCACTCCTCCCTCCCCTGGTTTGCAGCTGACTGTAGGGATATTTCTCTTTTTCCAAACCTGGCCCTTCCTACATAAGAAGTAAAGGAAATGAAGTTGAAGTGGCTAGGAAGGTGGAGTTGGGTCTAAGAGGAGATGGGGGTGGTGGGTTGAATTTGATCCAAATACACTGTATGAAATTTTCAAATAATCAGTAAAAATATTGTTTAAAAAAACTTGGCCCTAATCTAATTATATATTTATGTTTTAGCATTATCTATGCCATATTGATCTACCTTAGGTGAAACCATAAAATATGGGTTGGGGATGTAACCCAGTGGTAGAGCACCTGCCTCGCTCAGCACTCGTGGGAAGCCCTGAGTTCACATGTAAACGATTGCTTTTTTCATGTCATGGATGTATTTGTTTTGTTTTTCCATTTTGGTCTCAGTAAGTCATGTGGCTCATTTAAAATAATATTCCTTAGTTTTACCTAATATAGTGTCCTTGATTTCTTTGTATGAGGTGACTTGTAGCAAATTAGCAGTAGGCAAGAGTTTTATAACTATTCTTTTTTGTTTCTGTAGGGTAATACTAAAGGCCGTGTGGTTTATAAACAAAAGAGGCATATATTTAGTCCAGAGGCTCACTGTCTAAAATTGGTTGGCTCCATCAAGTGAGCTTCCAGAAGCCATAATAAACTTGTATCGTCTCCAAAATTCTGAAAGAGAATAACTTCTACTTTAGATTCTATGTTCAACCAAATTATTCATTAAAACCGAGAGTAGATTATTTTATACATACAAGGTCTCAAATATATTTACCGCCCTTGGACCCAGTTACTATCAGAAGAAACCTGCACAGGCTTAAAAGGACATAAGTCATGATGACGGTCTCAGAGTGAGAGCAGCTAGCCTAGATGTTTTATGATCACAGTGCTCTGAAAGTGAAGAATTCAGGAAGATAAATGTCAATATTAAGAAATTTGCCAGGTATGGTGGCACACACCTTTAATCATAGCACTTGGGAGGCAGAGGCAGGCAGATATCTGTGAGATTGAGGCCAGCCTGGTTTACATAGTGAGTTCCAGGCCAGCTGGGTATGGTAGCATGCCACCCTGGGAAAAAGAGAAAGATAATGAGTTTGAGGTCAGTCTGGGCTACATAGCAAGTTTCAGGCTAGCCTGAGCTACCTAACAAAACTTCCTCATAGCAGCAACAAAAAGCATTTGAGGAGCTGAGCAGTAATGAATTCTGAATACTGCAGAAAGTATTAAGGTAATCCAGGGAGAGAAAGAGGAAGAAACATGGGGGACATTCTTGGACTCCAGGAGAGGGCAGGGAGTATTGCAAAGCAGCCTCAGAAGAGATAGAGATCAAGAAGGTCCCCAGATGGCTGAGATCAATCAAATGTTAGATTCAAGATAGATAAATTTAATCTAGGTACAATGTAACGAAAATACCGAAAATTAAAGAAATGGAAAATCTTTGCAAGTAATCAAGAAAAGATAATTTTTGAAGGAAGCTAGTAGCTGACTTTACAAGAGAAACCGTAGATGCCAAATGACAGTGGAACCATGTTTAGAATGCTGAAAGACCTCTCATATCTACAAAGAATCTACATAAGCAAGGGGGAATGAAGACTTTTTCATACAGAAGTTTCAGAAAGTTTGTAATCAGATTTGTGCTCCAGTAAATACCACAGAGATATTTTGGATGGAAGGAAAATGATCTCAGATGGAAACATAGAAATGTGAGGAGGTATGGAGATCCTCAGAAGGAATGAATGTGGGCAACCTAATGTGTATGGACTGTGAGAAGCACTATGTCTTGTGAGACTTGAGATATGGTAAATGAAAGTTATGACAGTAATACAAAAGTCAAGGAAAGACCAAATTGTGTCTGTGTCTGTGTGTGCACACATACTTGCTTATGCGTGTACTCTCCACCTTATCTTTTGGGACGGGCTCTCACTGAACCTGGAGCTCACCAATTAGCTAGACTGGCTGGCCATTGACCCCCTGAAACCCTCCTCATCTTTGCCTCCCATAACTGGGGTTACAGGAATGTGCTGGCCTGTCTGGATCTTTGCATGGGTGCTAGGGATCTGAACTCAGATTTTCATGCTTGTGCAGCAAGCACTTGACTACTGAGCCGTAAGTTTTCTAGAGTGCTGGCCTTACCATAAGCTTTACAAAAGTTTATTGTGTATTAAACGGTAATAAGTCAGGGCTACATACTAAGATGAGCAAAAAAAAATGTATAACTGATAATTTTATGAGAGGAAATACAAGAATGAAAACATTTGCGTGATTGGAAGAGAGACAATAAAAGAAGAAGAAACATAAAAAGATAGGACAGATTAAAAATAATTATAAGATGGCAGAAGTAAATACAAATATGTCAATGTGTACATTCAATGTAAATTATCTAAATATTCAACTATAAAAAGAGTTTATAAGACTGCACTAAAATCAAAGGTCAACTGTATTTTGCTGATAAGACATAGACCTTAATTAGGATGACAGAAAAGTTTCAAGGAAAGGATGGTATGTTTTCAATATGAAATGTCCCTCATAGTCTCATGTGTTTGAACACTTGGTTCCCAGCCAGTGGCACTGTTTTGGAAGGTTGAGGAACCTTGGAAGTGGACCCTCACTTGGAGTAAGTGCACTGCAGGGATTGGGCCTTGAAGTTTTTTAATAGCCCAACCTTGTATCCACTCTCTGCTTCATGACTAAAGGTGCAGTGTGAACAACTGTCTCTTTCCTCCTGCCACACCTTTCCTGCTAAGATGGACTATAAGCCAAAATCAACTTTTCTTCACTTGAGTGAGTTGTTTCTTGTCAGGTGTTTGGTCACAGCATCCAGAAAAAGTAACTAAATCAGAATATTGGTGCTAGAAGTAGAGTTGTTGCAATAAGAAACCATGTGCTTCATAGGATGTTCTGTTTCTCCATTGCTGTGACAACATACTCTGACCAATAACAACTTAGGGAAGAAAGGGTTTGGCTTATATCTCCTGGGTCACAGTTCATCAGGGAACTTACTCAGGGCAGGAACCTGGAGGCAGGAGCAGGAGCACAGGCCATGGAGGAATGCTGCTTACTGGCTTGTTCCCCTGGCCCCTGCTCAGACTGCTTTCTTATGCAACACAGGTCCACCTGCCCAAGGGTGGCACTACCCACAGTGGGCTGGGCCCTCCCACATCACTCAACAATCAAGAAGATGCCCCATGGACATGGCCACAGGTCAGTCCAATGGAAGCAGTTCCCCAACTGAAGATCTTTCAACTCAGGTGTGTCAAGTTGACACTAAAGCTATCTATCACATAGGCCTTTAGAACTGGTTTAGGAGGTATCTGGAAGACTTTGTAGCTGTGAGCTAGAGAATCCCTCAAATGCTCGAGCCCTTCTGGAGGGGGTTTGGAAGAACAGAATGCTGAGAAATTCACACAGTGGCTGCCCCTCTGAGGTTTCAGATGTTACTGATGTCTATGAGGTACTGAACTAGAGGCCAATTGCACTATATTCTGGCAAAGAATCTGGCTGCATTCTGCCAGTATCTTGCTTGAGGCTGATTTCTAAAGTACTGAACTAAGTTGTTTACTGCAGGAAATGTCAAGTCAGGATAGCATTCAGGCTGTAGTAGAGCTACTACTTAACTGCTCTTACCCAGCTCTTCAGTGAGAGAGAGAGAGAGAGAGAGAGAGAGAGAGAGAGAGAGAGAGAGAGAGAAATGAAGCAGAAAGATATTAAAAATGTACAGTTGGTGAGGAAATGGGTGATTTAAAGTTGCAGGCAAGGCAGGTGTGAAATGCAGCTATAATTATTAAAGAGATTGGCACTATTAAAATAAACCCTCATGCTCTGCACCGAGATAACATGAAAGGTGCCCCACCAGAAAGACCTTACTCATCAAATGTGCCAGCCTGTGAGACTGCTCATTTATCTATATAGAGAGAGCCTATTTAGAGTCTCTTGTTTTAGGAAGATCAGCTCTTCCTCACCCAGCAGATCGGCTGCCAATGTTTCCCCAGCTAAGATTGGGGTCTGCTGTTCATTTCCCCAGTTCTATGCTGGGTTTTTGTCTGCCTGAAATTGCATGGGACTTTTGTATGCTGACACACCATTGTCATATAATCATATAAGCAGGGTCCCAGGAGCTTGTAGGACTCTGTTTCCATATGGTTGTTCACCTCCTCCCTGGCTCTTATACTCTTTCCACCCCTCTTCTGCGATGGTCCCTGAGCCCTGGATGGGTGAAGGTTAATATTCCTGTTTGTGGACCAGCAATCTGCAGACTCTTAATCTCTACATTTTGGCCATTTGTAACCTTTTGTGTTCCTGTCCCTCTGTGTCATAAGGGATCTTCATTAATATGAACTGAGAGATTCATTAGTGTTGTCTTCATTACCCTGTTCTATGTTCCATGCGTCTTAGAAGTAGAGGTTGCATTGTAGATATGTCACTTAGGCCTGGGCAATTCATAGACATTGTCTATGTGTGACCAGTTTGATGAGTGGTGACTGGGATATTTGTCTGTAAATATAAGGGTACATATTTTGCACATAGTAAGAAATTATATTAGTCTAGCGATGTGACAGTCTTGGGGTTTTCTCTAAGATCTCTGACCTCTCCAACCATGTGTATTTGGTTATGTTTACAGTACCACGCTTGAATTTCCTCCCATTGAGTGGGCTTTTAGTCCAATTAGGTAGCTGTTGATTGCCCCCGAGTTAAAAGTGCCACTATTGCACCAATGCTGTGCTGACCATTGATGTGGTTGTTTGGTCTTAAAGCTGGTGTTGGATCATTGATTGATGTTCTCCCTTACCAGCTTGCACAGTGCTCTCCAAAGCTAGGAGAGCTAGCCTTCAGGGGAAGTGGTTTCAGGTCACTTGCAGCTCTATTGTTCCAAATCCTGTGTCCAAAGTATCTATCTTCCGCAGTAGGGTCTTACCTTCAAGATCTGGGAGGCCATCAAGGGCTGTGGCAATAGCCTGTGTACTTTTGGGAGTCTCTTGGACCACCCTGGCTAACAACACATGGAAGTTTTCTCCTGTCTGGCACTATTTCTTGTTATGTAGCCTTTAGCTATATACATGGACTCATGTAGAGATATTGTATATGTAATTTGTCATTAGATTGTTGGACTAATATGATCTCCTCTGTGTGTGTTTTTTTTTTTAAAAACTAGATAGGCATTATTTATCTCTCTTCTCTCTCTCCCTGTCTAACCCTTCCACCATGGTTTCCCCATGTAATGTATCCACATTTTCCCATTTCTCCCTTGCTAATAACAGTCTCCTATGTTGCCACTTCTCTTGAACTCCTTTTCCTTGTATAACCCTCCCTCCTCCCTCCCATTTAAATAGCCCCATTTTTATCCATTTCTCCCTTATCACCTGCCTCCTACTGTTCTCTCTCAGGTTCTTTCTTTCCCTTTACCTCCCTGGTCCCTTTTCATTATTCTGGCTCCTGCGGTTACATCTGGACACATACATATAAGAATTTGGTGCTGGGATCTGCATATGAGGGAGAACATACGTCGTTTGTTTTTCTGAGTCTGTGTTACTTCACTTAGTGTAACAGTTTCTAGTTCATCCATTTACCTTCAAATTTCATGATTTTGCTTTTCTTTACTGCAGAGTAGAACTCCGTTGTGTAAATGTACCACATTTTAATTATTCACTCATCAGTTGAAGGCCACTTAGGTTGCTTCTGTCTCTTAGCTGTTGTAAAAAGAGCAGCAACAAACATGGTTGTACAAGTGTCTCTATAATAGGATGAGTCCTTTGGGTATATGCCAAGAAGTGGTATAACTGGGTCATTTGGTAGGTTCATTTTTAGTTTTTTAAGAGTTCCCCACACTGTTTGCCATAGAGGTTGCACGAATTTGCATTCCCGCCAGCAGTGAATGAGCATTCCCCTTTCTCCACATCCTTGCCTGCATTTGGTATCATTTGTTCTTTTGATCCTAGCCAGTCTCATTGGGGTAAGGTGAAACCTTAGGGTGGTTTTAATTTGCATTTCCTTAATAACTAACGATGTTGAACACTTTTTGAGATGTTTCTTAGCCATCTTTATTTCTTCATTTGAGAACTCTCTGTTTAGTTCTGTAGCCCATTCTTTAATTGGGTCATTTGGTTTCTTGATTCTTTGTTTTTTGAGTTTTTATATATTCTGGATGTTAAACCTCTGTCAGATGTGTCACTGGTGAAGATTTTTCCCACCCTGTGGGTTTTCTCTTCACTTTTTTGATTGTTTCTTTTGCTGTACAGAAGTGATTTAGTTTAATGAGGTCCCACTTGTTGGTTGCTGACCTTAATTCCTGAGCAACTTCTGTCTGATTTAGAAAATCCTTTTCTACACCTATATCTTGTAAGTTACTGACAATATTTTCTGTGCTTTTTAAAAATTCTTCATAATCTTTGCTTGAGTGGTCCAGTTCTTCAACTTTATCCTCCAGTGTTGATACTCTGTTTTTCATTCCATTCATTCTATTGGTTAGGCTTTCCCCTGTTGTTTCAGGTTAATTTAGTGAGTTTTTTACTTCCTTCTTCATTTCTGCCCAAGTTTTCTTCAGTGTTTCTATCTCTTTTGTGAATTCCTTCAGAAGTTTATCCCTGTCTTGTTTTAGTTCTTTGCTTTGTTTGTTCATGTGTTCTTTAAATTCCTTGAATTCCTTTATCATGTTTATGATCGTTCTTTTAAATTCTGTATCCTGAGTTATGTATAGGGGGTTCTTCTTGTAGAACTCTTCTACAGGACTGGTGGAATTTGGTGGGGACATGGTATTTTGGCTTTCCTTTTATTATTTTTTAGTTGTGATTTTGGCATGTGAATTTCTTTTGTTGTTTGTGATTCTCATATGAAAATTAAGTTGAAGTTTGCTTCTGTTTGTATTATTGGTGTACTTTGGCCCTTTCCTTATTGTTTATGTAAAGCTAGTTGGGCCAGGTTTCAGGTTTTCTCAGGTTTTATTATGGAGGGAACTGATGGCTTCAGATCAGCTAGTCAGGAGCTCCCACAGAAGCCCAAGTCAGGTTCCAGTCAGGAACACTCAGGCTTCCTTCTAAGATTTGGACCCCTACTAGTGGGAATTCAGGGCAAAATTTGGAAAGTTCCCTAAGGGGGGTTGATTTTGGGACTCTCAGGTGTGTCTGCTGAGTTCTCAGCCCCTATGCCAGAGGGAGGCCAGAACAGATAGGCTGGTGGTTTGCTGAGATCTCAGCTCTATTCTACCAAAGGGCAGAGAGATGCCCAAGGGCCTTAGGAGGGGCCTCAAGTAGTCCCAGTTAGGGGGTTGGGTACAGAGCAGAGCAATTTGGGAAAACTCACCACCACGTGGGCACAGGATACAGTGCTCTCAAGGCAGTCCCCTGAGTTCTCAGCCCCTATGCCAGAGGGAGGCCTGAACAAGCACTCTGGTAGTCTGCTGATTTTATTTATTTATTTTTTGAGATATGGTCTTATGTAGCCCAGATTGGCCTTGAACTCACCATGTAGCCAAGGATGACCTTGAGCTCCTGATTTTCTTGCCAAAGTGCTGGAATTACTGATTACTGGTATATATCATAAACCTTGGTTTTTAAGAATGCTGTACCATTTTAGGATTTCTGGAATATGTTCCACTTGTTCATGGTTTATAATTTTTATGCATTATTTGATTTGCTAATATTTTCTTTAAAAGATTATTTCTTCATTTTGAGAGATTTTGGTACTTGAAATTTTGTATATTGTCTGTATGATTTTTTTTCTATGACCATACCACTCCAGATCCTGAAGTACACCTAATCTTGTCTGTGTGATTTTTTTTTTGAGGGGGGGTGGGAAGGGTTAGAGTAATCTAACTTGACAGATATTTCTTCCTCTTTTATCATCTTGAATTGTTTGCATAAACTTGTGTTCATCCTTTAGGAATTGGTCCATTTTTGATAGTGTCCTTTCTCATACTTTTACGGCCGTGTGAACTATGATGGTGTTTCTGTTTCATTCCTGATGTGGTTTGTGTTTTTTTTATTTGTCAGTATTGCTAATGATTCATCAGTTTTGATGGTTTTCAGAGAATTGAGTTTTTATTTCATTACTTTCCTTTCTGTTTACCTGGCTTCAATTTCATTGTGTTCTGCTTGCCTTGTTTCCTTACTTATAATTAAGGTTGGCTTCAGGCTTATTTTCATCTTATTTTCAGTTTTTGCCAGAGGGTGGGAGGGTGAGAAGGTAGGAAGTTGTTTTACTTTCAAACCTCTGTAATCTAAACATTTTGTATTATTTTTATTTCCATTTATTGTGTGTTTTTTAAGTCCTTTTTTATATATTGACTACATAAAAAATCATTTATGTGTTTGGGTATTTTGCTGTTGTCCTTATGTCACTAACTTAAGAAAAGACTCATGCCTAGGCTGTTAAAAGTCTTGTAAGAGTGAACTGTCTAGCTTATAAAAGTGTTAGGAAGAAAAAGAAATCACAGTAGTTTTGCTGCCATATCTTAAACTGCAAAAATTAGAGCCACAGATTGTGACACTTATTTAAGATGGAAAAATCATCGAAAAATCGATAAAGGAAAAAAATCCCTTTATCATAGGGGTGTGTGTATAAGAAAAAGCAATATTGGGGCTGGAGAGATGATTCAGCAGTTAAGAGCACTGGCTGCTCCTGCAGAGGACTTGGATTTGATTCCCAGCACCCACATGGTGGCTAACAGCCATCTGTTATTCCAGTTCCAGGGGATCTAATGTCCTCTTCCGACCTTGCCAGCATTGCAGGACACAGGTCCACCTACCCACATGAAGGCAATACACTCATACACATGAAATAATAATAAAATATTTTTAAAAAGAAAAAATGCCTTTAATTCCAGCACTCAGGAGGCAGAGGCCGGCAGTTCTCTGTGAATTCAAGGCCAGCCTGGTCTACGTAGTGAGTTCCAGACTAGCTGGGGCTACAGGGAAACCTCGTCTGAATGAGACCAAAAAAAAAAAAGAAGAAGAAAAAAAGTCTTATGTATAAGCATAGATCTCAGCATTCACTGGAGGTCTTGGAATGTAGAAAAAGGAGGACTGTATATAGCTAAATTCTGTTTTCTTAATGTTCTTTTCTAGTCATGTTTAATTCATATAATATAGATCATTTACATTTAAGATTGTTGATAAATCTGTTCATTTTCTTTTTTTAAATTTTGTTCTGTTTTTCTGCTGCTTTGTATTTCCTTCATATGGATTAAACATTTGTATGACTCCTGTTGACTTATTTATAGTGTTATCAGTTTTTGATTTGTTAGTGTTCTTAGTTCTTACTTTAGGTACTCTATTGTCCAGACTGTGTTATTAATCTACCAGTGTTGATGTACCCCATGGTTAACTCTCAAGTGTTTTCTCCTTGTACATTGACCTCCACATCAGATGGTTATATAATTTTTGTTTCATTATTAAAGGTGATCTAGGAAATGCACGAGGATAATGAATTATTCCTACCCCTATTTTTACTTACTTCAGTATTCTTTCCTTTCTGTAGCTGTGAATATTATTGGGGAGTGGGGAGGAAAGGCTTTATTTGGCTTACACTTCCACGTCTTAGTCCATCATTGAGGGAAGTCAGGGCAGGACCTCAAATAGGAATCTGGAGGCAGGAACTGAAGCAGAGACCATGGGGAACGCTGCTTACTTGCTTATTTGCAAGTATTTTATCATTTTATTTGTCTTTTGGAACTTCCTTTAGTCATTCTTTAAGGAAAATTTTACTTGTGGTATGTTAGTTTTCTATTGAAATTGAGAATGCTTATTTCACATTTTTGCTAAAGATTTTAAGATATGAAATTCACCACTGACTGACCATTCTTTCAGTCTTTTATAAATGTGCTATTGCATCTGGCCTCTATTGTTTTAAATGAGAAATTGGCTGTCAATAGAATTACCGTTTCTTTATAGTAATGTCCCTTTTTGTCTGAGTGCTTTCAAGATTTTTCCTTCATTTTTAGTTTTCAAAGGTTTATGACTTTGTTTCTTTTTTTTTTTTAGAGGTTTAATTTAGCATGTTAGTTTGACGTTCTTTCGGTTTATCTTACTTGGGATCCACTTAATGATCTGAATATTTGGTTTTATTTCTTTCATAAAATTTGGGGTATTTTCAGCCAGTGTTTTTCCAAATGTTTTTTCAATCTGATATTCTGTTTCTAGGACTGTGACGACACAGATATTAGCTCTTTTGTTAATTGTCTTCCAGGTCTTTGAAACTGTTCTTGGACTCTTTGACACTTTTCAAGTGAAAATGGGGCACCAACTTGTACCACGTTGGTGGCCCCTCATGGTGAGGAAAGCTCAGCGCAGTTAAGGCCCTACTGACTTTACAGAATGGAGGAGTGGAAGGAGGCCTGGAGAAGTTTTAGCTCTCTTGTGGCCTGCTAATACCAGGAAAGTGAAACAGGGAAATTGTCTTCTAGCTTTTCTGCCTCACTGAAGCTGCTTTGTAGCAGAAGCCCTGCCTTCTCCAGGGCCCTGCTGACATGGATGAGGGAGAGAGTAGAATACTGACTGCTTCTACTTTCACACTTTGCTGTTGGTACTGAATATGATGGAGGCTTGGTTTACCATAGGCCATGCTGATACTTGGGTAGGGAAACCAGGGTAAATATTTCTCCTAAGTGGAAGATGGAAATTAAACTCCCAGTTCACCCTGTTGTCACTGTTGGGAATAGAGGTTCTATTACTGTTTGGAGTACAACAGACATTTCCCCAAAGAGTTTCTGTTTTTTTAGGCCACATTTATTTTGTCCTTTGGCCTAAACCGCCCCCCCCCCCGGCTTTTCTTTATACCTATTTTATCTTTACCTGTTAATGGTTCTGAGTTGAATGCTTTTTCAATATCCTGTCTGAAAATTATAGATAGCAATAAGGAAACCCAGAGAATTTACCAGTGCTGTTTTTCAGGACCCAAGGTAGATCACCTTATTTCCAAGTTTTAGAATCTGCCTATATGCTTGCTTGATGTGTTTTGTCCACTTTTTTTGGGAGGGGGATACTGTTTTTTAGACAAAGTCTCCTTGTGTAGTCCAGGCTGGCCTTGAACTCACAATCCTTCTGCCTTTGCTTCCTGAGTGCTGAGATTACTACCACTCCACAGGGTTTTTAGTTATAAGAAGGACTTAGAGATAAATATAGGTTATTTCATCTTGGTCCGAACTAGAAGTCTTTGTATTAGTTTTGAAACACTATCATTAGATAATAAAAATATATAATTTTGGGTATTATACACACAAACACATACAGACACACACAGACACACAGACACACACACACAGACACACACACACGTACACACACACACACTATATACATTTACCTTATGACATTTTCAAATATTTTAGAGAGACTTTTTTTTTTTTAAATTTGTGGCTACTTTGTTTTGTGCCTTTCAATATAGACCATCATTTTTCATGTCTGCATGGCAAGATACTGGGCCAGAAACATCTAAGATCTCTTCAATTAATACTCTTTAATTTCATGATCATTAATTTAAGTTGAAGTATGTTGTTATTGCTGCGACAGAGGAAAGAACTTGGGCTTTGAAGCTAGGTCCAAGATGGGATCTGAAAGGTAGAAAGGGAGCTCTCATTTAGCCATTAGGAGTGTGGACTCCAGAGCTTGCACACTGGCTCTACCTTTACTGGGTGCATGATCTTGCGAAGTGTTTAACATTCTTTGTATCATTTTGTGATTGATAAAATCTAGATAATATTCAGCATGAAGGGCTGTGAAGATTATGCATAAAGTACTTGGAACAATGCTTGTACATAGTATATACTACTTAAACGTTTGTGATTACTTATCAACTGTATGGTCTTAGGTTAACCTTAATCTGAATCTTGGTTTGTCATTTGTAAATAGGGACAATTATGCATGTACATATGTATTAAGATTTATAGGAGCCGAAGAATGGCTCAGTGGTTAAGAGCACTGTCTGCTCTTGCAGAGGACTCGGGTTCAGTTCCCAGCACACACATGATGGATAACAACTGTCTGTAATTCCAGTTCCAGGGGATCTGATATGCCCTCTTTTGACCTCTGTGTGCATTGCACAACATGGATGCATGTACATACATGCAGGCAATACACTCATACATTTAAAATAAAAATAATAGATAAAAATATTTTGAAAAATCTGTAAATACATCTTGAAAAATATTTAATGTCATAGTTGTATGTTAGTTTTATGTAATGGGAACTAAATGGGAAACATTTCTATGTTGTAGGTTTCTCAGTGTTTTTATCAGTTAGAGAAATCCTGACTTATTTTCCCCTCTTAACTGCATAGAACGGAAAGATGCTGAAGGATGGGAGACTGTTCAGAGAGGAAGGCCAGTTCGTTCTCGATCCACAGCAGTGATGCCAAAAGTCTCATTAGTAACAGAAACCTTACGGTCAAAGGATGACAGCGATAAGGAGAACATATATCTTGTACCTGATGAAAGCATACAGAAAGATGAACGTGCTGGAGACAGACCTTGCATTATAGAATCTCGGCCCAAAGATTCATTACACTATTCTGACCGTCCTCTTGCTGAAAGGACTGAGGTAATATATTCTGAAATCCCTCACTATCTTTTTCAAAGTTGTCTGGATGTGCTGAAATATCTCATCTTTCTACTTAATTTTTTAAAAAGTTTGAGATCTTAAGAAAAATTTAAGATTAGAATAGTGAAATCACTACTTACTTAGAATCACAAATGCCATTTTTCTCATTGTCTTCTTTTCTCTGTGAACAGGCTGCAAACAAATACCATGCTAAACATTTGAGATTAATGTGCCAATATCAAAGCCTTTAAATACTGTAGCATGTATCTTCTGAAAATGGTTTTTTTAATGTAACAATGTTATAAAACTTAGGGTATTTAACATTTATATTCTATCTAGTTTTTTTTTTGTGTTTTTATTTTTTTTTTTTTTTTTTTTTTTTTTTTTTTTTTGGTCTTTTTGAGGCAGGGCCTCCCTGTAGCCCCTGCTAGCCTGGAACTCGCTATGTAGACCAGGATGGCCTTGAACTCATAGAGATCCGCCTGCCTCTGCCTTTGCCTCCCAAGTGCTGGAATTAAAGGTATGTGCCACCATGCCCAGCTCAAAATTTTCTTATATATTGTTTGAATATGCCTCTGTGCCCAGCTCCAATAATTTCTTCATAGATTTTTTTGTTTCCTGGTTTAATATATAATCTGGAATCTCATTGCATTTGTTTTTTATTTCTTTACTTTTTTTCCCTAGTGGCAGTTCCTCCTCTGTCTTAGCCTTTCATGACCTTAAGAGTTTGTAAGAACACACTTCAGCTTTTTGTTTTGTTTTGCTTTGTAAAGTATTCTTTGTTTATTCTTTCTTTGCCCATAATTCAATTTAACTTATCCCTTTATGAGAGAAATAAAGTGATTCTACTTAGTGTCACTGTGGTTGTAATTTGTCAAGGTTTATTATTAGTTGGTTAAGATGGTTCTCTTGCTTCACCAAAAATTGAAACTTTGAATTTGTTCTACTTCAAGTCCATACAAATGCTAATATTAAGTGTCATTTTTTTTCTTTTTTTTGCTCTCCCTGT
>NW_008359594.1:3000179-3002477 GCF_000622305.1 Nannospalax galili | reverse complement strand
GAACTCATTTGTTTATATATATATATATAAAATTTCTCATTTATTTGGTGTCATTTTATGTAAAATGAATAAAGGTATATTCTTTGATAGCAGAAGTATATAAATAAATCATTTATAAAATAGTTTTAAGATTTTCAGTTTAGATTGATGGACCCATGTCATGCAGTGCCCACGGAGGTCAGAAAAAGACATCAGATCCACTGAAACTGGAGTTATGGACGGTTGTTAGCTGTCATGTAGGTGTTAGGAATTGAGCCTGGGTCCTCTGCAAGAACAGCCAGTGCGCTTAACTAACTGCTGAGCCTTCTCTTGAGCCCCTGATAATGGCTCTTAATACTGCATTATTCTTGATGTACTGTAACCCTTTAATATGTGTATGTTTTATGACATTGTGAGATTGTAAACTCCTTTGGAGGCAATATTTTTTTTAAAGTAAATAATTTGTTGAGAATTTCATACATGCATATAAGGTGTTTTGATCAAATCCATGCCCACTCCCTCCCCTCCAACACCTCCCATATCTCCCCATTACTTTTTCTGATAACTTTATGTACTCTTCTTCTTTGATTTATTTATTTTTATGGTGCTTTTGGCTACTCTAACATTCCCCCCTCTGAAGAAGTAACCCTAAAATCTTTTAAGGATTAGATACAAGCTCCCAAATACTTTCGACATTTTTGGCCTTTGGAACGGAGTATGTTGCTAAGAGGCCCAAGGACATTGTGAGTTTTAGCCAAGAAACTGGCTACTTTTCTTTGGGGTCATTTTACCCTAACTGCCTAGCCAATTCCTACCTCCTAGTCTTATCATACCATCCTCTGAAGAGGTTACCCAACTTGCGGATAGGGAATCAGGACGCAAACCACTCTGGCTTGTTTCCATGCTGATCCGGGACACAGGGTGAGGCAATTAGAGTCCCCCTTCAGTGGGTCTATCTAAAAGACCCCCAAATTGCATAACTCTTTTCTCTAAAGGGAAAAGAAAGTCATTGAATCCTGAATAGGAGATGTGAAGGAGAAATAAAGGCAAGAGTAATTAGCATTACAAGTTCTAGATAGGAAACTAGAAAAAAGAACAAGGCAATTTTCAAATGTTCATATGAGAGTCCATTCGAATTTCTTGACAAGGGCTTCCAAAAGCATCCCTCTATTGGGTTCCTCCTCATTTTCCTTTTGTCTTCCAAGGTTGTACTTTAGAGCGATGTACTCAGGATTCGCTTTCAGGTATTTTGGTAGCTGTTGGGGTGGTTAGAATCAGTGTCAGTTCCCTCTCAAAGGCTTCTAGATAGAGGGAGAAAACACATTTATCCATCATTTTAGAATAGCTGGTTGTCTCCCTTAGCTACAGGTGGGCACTACAGTGTTGCAGAGCAAGATTTGAAGTCTTACATCTGAGCAGCACTTTCTGGATAGGAACAAAATCATCAATGAGAAATAATTATCTAAATAACTTTTTTATATGCTTAAACCTAATGTCTGGGGAACGTGTAATCCTTTGAACTCTTAAAGAAATATACTGATGACTTTACTTTTTGGTTATGCTTTCCTTTTGGGTGTTTAAGACCATACAGTTGGCTCAAATAAATCAATTCATTTTTACACTTAAGGTCATTTGAGGATCTGTCTCTCAGGGGTCACATGGGCTTGAGAGGAGTTCCTGGCTCCTTTCTTTTACCAGTTCCATCTATGTGAAAATAAATCAAAAGGTCCTATTCGACCAAGTCTGGCTTCACTTGGAACCATGAATGAGACGTTTCCTCTGAGTTGACCCTCCTCTTTGTAGACTGGACACTGGTTCCAGTCCATCTCGTGGGGGTCTCCATGTCCTCCCTGAACAAAAGGACAGGTGACTCACCACAGTTACAGGACATTTTGGGAGATGTTCCATAGTCCCCTGGAACTTAGTCGACCTTGGAGGGTAAGGGGCAAACACTGTCCTTTGAGTCCCTCTGACCACATTAGTGTAGGCCTCAAGTTATGGCTGTTCAACATCCAATAATGTTAGTTCCACCAGTCTGGTACTTTTAATTATCGTGTGCTATGTAGATAAGGCTTGGGTAAAAAAAAACAAATATTCTCAGATAAACCTTGACTAGATACATATTTTGTTCCTTAAACTAGTTGACTAAACTATGACCATAGAAACTTTAAGATGATTTGTATACTATCTTTGTCTCATCCTTTATATTATCATAACAAACCTACACAGACCTTCATCACTTGCTTAGGCTTTCTCACTTTTTCTGTTTTGGAAAATATCTCCATTCCCACATCCTTTAAACATCTTTTTCATTCTCAT
>NW_008359594.1:2978692-3000157 GCF_000622305.1 Nannospalax galili | reverse complement strand
CCCATACCTCCACGTCTATATCCTTCTAACATCTTTTAGCTTACCATTCTCTTTCTAATAACCATGAGACATAAAAACATTAACAAATTTTCCATCTGTTGTGAGAATTCTTTTCCTGGGGATGCTAAGCAATGCTTATTCCCTTTTAAGGTTCTAGTGTCACATCAATATTTGATGACAGTTTTACTGGGGAACCAATGAATTTATTGAGCTTACTTAGCAAGGTAACTGAGGGTTTGCTGAGGTGTATGTATGACCTGAGGGTATACACTCTAGAAACCCTTTACCCAGCGTGGGTCATGACTTCTCTTCCTAGCCTTCCCAAGATTGTATACTTTAGCCCTCCCCAAATCAAGGAGGCCATGTGTGATTAGGGTCAAATTACATACAGTTGGCTGGGAAGAGTGGCTGGATAATCCAGTGAGGGTCCAATGACCCTGCTTGGCCCTCCGTTAATGAATGAGCACAACCTCCAACAAGCCCAATTGTGACTATGTTTAGTGATCAGGCTCAGCCAAAGTTGTGATGATGGTGGTTATTTCATGCAGAAGGGACTGCTGTATAGCATCTTCTTATTAAAAGGACCTGGAATTTAAAAGGATTTGGTGTTAGGAGCCACATATGAGGGAGAACATAGGTCGTTTGTTTTTCTGAGTCTGTGTTACTTCACTTAGTATAACAGTTTCTAGATCCATCCATTTACCTGCAAATTTCATTATTTCATGTTTCTTTACTGCTGACTCAAACGCCATTATGTAAATATACTACATTTTTGTTAACCACTCTTCAGTTGAGGGGCACTTAGGTTGCTTCCATCTCTTAGCTATTGTGAAAAGAGCAGCACCAAACATGGTTGTACAAGTGTCTATACAATAGGATGAGACTTTTGGGTATATGCCAAGGAGTGGTATAACTGGGTCATATGGTAGATTCATTTTTAGTTTTTAAGAGTTTTCCACACTGTTTTCCATAGAGGTTCACGAGTTTGCAATCCCACCAGCAGTGAATGATCATTCCCCTTCCTCCGCATCCTTGCCAGCATTTGGTATCATTTGTTCTCTTGATCCTGGCCAGTCTGATTGGGGTAAGGTGATACCTTAGAGTGGTTTAAATTTGCATTTCTGTAATTACTAATGATGTTGAACACTTTTTGAGATGTTTCTTAGCCATCTTTATTTCTTCCTTTGAGAACTCTCTGTTTAGATCTTTAGCCCGTCTTTTAATTGGGTCATTTGGTTTCTTGGTTCTTTGTTTTTTGAGTTCTTTATATATTCTAGATATTAAACCTCTGTCAGACGTGTCACCGGTGAAGATTTTTTCCCATTCTGTGGGTTTTCTCTTCATTTTTTTGATTGTTTCTTTTGCTGTACAGAAGCTTTTTAGTTTAATGAGGTCCCGCTTGTTGATTGCTGTCCTTGATTCCTGAGCAACTTCTGTCTGATTTAGAAAATCCTTTCCTACACCTATATCTTGTAAGTTACTGCCAATATTTTCTTCTAGTAGTTTCAGGGTTTCCAGTTGCACATTGAGGTCTTTGATCCATTTTGAGTTGACTTTTGTGCAAGGTGAAAGATAAGGATCTAGTTTCATTCTTCTATAGGTGGCGATCCCGTTTTGCCCAGCACCATTTGTTGAAGATGCTGTCTTTCTGGAGGCAATATCTTCAGAAGTGTTTTTATTTCAGACAATATGGGAGAGTCCTAGACATAGAAAATAATCAGGATATATTTGTTGGATATAGCTTTTTAGAAACTTGTGTGTGTAGAGATTCTTAGTGAAGAAATCTTTCTCCTTTCCTGCCTCTTTCCCTTGTCTCTTCTCACTTCTTCCCTCACTTCTTCCCACACTTTTTTACTTTTTGAGACAGGGTCTCACTATGTATTGCCCTTGCTGGCCTGGAGCTCACAGAGCTGTGCCTGCCTCCCTCTCCCTCCTGGGTGCTGCCACCCCTTTCTCTTTCTGCTGTTTGAGATAGGGTCTCACTCTGTAACCCTGTGATCCTCATGATGATCCTGCTTCTTCCTCCTCAGTGCTGGGATTCTAGGCCTTCACCACCATCTAGGCCTTCACCACCATGCCTGGCAACAAATCACTATTTTTTGCTCTTTTTTGAAACAGGGTCTCCCTGTAGCCCCAGCTGGCCTGGAAGTCACTATGTAGACTAGGCTGGCCTTGAACTCACAAAGATCCGCCTGCCTCTGCCTCCCAAGTGCTGGGATTAAAGGCGTGCGCCACCACGCCTGGCCTAAGAAATCACTTTTAATTTTATATAACAAACATTTAGAATTTTTTCCTATGTACCTTACCTAAAAAATACCTTAATATAAAAATTAATGATACTTTTGTGTAGTGAATAAATTTGTATGATTTTTGAGATTTTTAAGAATAATTCATACAAAATTTTTTGAATAATTAAAATATTGCTGTAATGTTTCATTATCAAAGTTTCGTTCTGATGGTGGTCAAGTGCTGATGATGAAAGGATGAAAGGGGTGGCAGCACCCAGGAGGGAGAGGGAGAGGGAGGCAGGCACAGCTCTGTGAGCTCCAGGCCAGCAAGCGCAATACATAGTGAGACCCTGTCTCAAAAAGTACTGTCATCAGTATTTGTTTTCTACACTGTCACCCTCAAAATGAAATTAGCATTTTTATATCTTTTCTCAACTTTATTTTATAGCTTTGATTTCATTATACAATGATACTGAGTTTTAATAAACTCAGAGTCAACTGTACTGTAAACATCAGTACTGCTATTGTAAATATTGTCAAGAAGATTATAAGCCATGGTGACTGACATGTAAATAATGTTGATAGCAATGTAAACAACATAATACAGTTTAAATAATGTTTATGCTGAAATCAACACTTTCGAACACCAAGTTCTTACCAATAGTAGAATTTCTGGAGTAGTTTGTGAGACTTGGCCAAGTTTCGTATTTGTAGAAATGATCAAACTGGGAGCTTTATGGCCACTGCCATAAACATTTGTGTAATGTTTATGTAAGAAGTGATGTGATATTGCATTCACAATTTTAGGTTTTAGTTCTTTGATGTGGAGTATAATTGGAACACAAAGTACTATTCTGTTACTCTGAAAATACACTTGGCTGTATGTTCTAAGTTAGATTTTTCCCGCCTCCTCCTGAAATTTAGATTCTTAAAAAAATATGGATATATATTTACTTTTAGACAATATTACTGTCTTTTTATATTTTCACATTTCTGTTGGTTATGTGTTAATTAGTAAGGGGGATTGATAGACATCTTCATCTAAGATATAGTGCATGTTGAGACACACTGCATACTTTAGATCTTACTCTTAGCTTAATCTTTTCTTACCAATCTGGGAATTAGTATCACCTACTCTATGTGATCTATAAAAATATCTATGAGGAAAAAAAAAAAACCTCCCTGAAAGCTCAAAAAAAAAAAAAAAAAAAACCCTATGAGGTCATATTCTAAAGAAGACAGGTTTGATAACTTTAAGTAAAATGCCTCAAAATATGTTTTAGTGAGAAATGGTTTCATGGTATTTTCAGGATGTTGAATATTCTTATCTAATAGAAGAGAATTCACAAGACTATATAAATACCTTTGGCTGTATGAGTATAGCAGTATTATGCTTTCTCTAGATTTCCTTATGAGGGATATGAAGTGCTTGTTAAGAATCAGACCATTAGGGCTGGTGAAATAGCTAAGTTAATAAGGGTACTTGCTGCCAAGGCTAATGACCTGAGTTTGATAACAGGAACTCACTTGGTGGAAATAGAAAACCAACTCCTACAAGTTGTCCTCTGATCTCCACACAAGCTTTGTGGCATGTGTTTGTTCCCTTGAAGATGTGAACATACAAACACTAAATAAATGTAAGAAATGAAGGTACCAGTTTACTAAAAGGAAATATAATTACAATTTAATTGCTTAGTTTCTGAGAGTACTACAGACAATACCCAATACAGAGTAGGCATTCAGATAAAATTTGTGCAGCTGAATGGATTCTTGCCTTTTGTTGTACTTCAAACATGAAAAAGCAAGTTTTCTGTTAGCCAGGTTCAGGAGCTGCTTCACAGTTGCTAGATTAAACAGGACTAGCTCTTGTGGCATCAAATATTTAGTGTTTTAAGGCATTATCTCTGGTTGATTCTTTTTAAGAATAACGTTTTTTTTTCTGGGGCTGGAGAGATGGCTCAGTGGTTAAGAGCAGTGACTGCTCTTGTAGAGGACTCAGGTTCAATTCCCAGCACCCACATCGTGACTGACAACTGTCCGTAACTTCTAATCCAGGGAATTCGAATCCCTCTTCTAACCGTGGGCATTGCATGGCATGGGTTTACTTACACATATGCAATACATTCATACACATAAAAAATAATGTTTTTATTCTTTTGAGAATTTCATACATTTTATTTTGTTCATGTTCATCCCTCCACCCTCCACCATCTCCTCCCAGATCTCCCCCTCTTCCCTACCTGCCCAACTTCATGTCTTTTTTTATTTTTTTTAAATCCATCACATCCAATTTGTGTTGCCCAACTACACTTCAGTGTGGGTCCATCCCTGCAGTATGATCAACCTTCCAGTGGTCACACCTTTAAAGAAAGCTTATTATACCTTTCTTAGCAGCTATCAGTTGTCAGTTCTCTGCTAGGGGTGAGACTTTGTGCCCACCTACCTTCTCCATTCAGGGATTTTGTTTGGCTTGAGCCTGCCTAAGTCTTGTACATGCTGTTATACTTGAGTTCATATGTGCAACTTCCCTGTAGTATCCAGAAAGCACTGTTACATCGTAGTCACCCAACTACCTCTGACTCCTACAACCTTTCTGCCTCCCTTGTGTCTTCCATGATAGGCCCTGAGCCTTGGGAGGAGGGGGTGTGATCCAGATACCGCATTTAGGGATGAACATTCTGCAGTCTCTTACTCTCTGTGTGTTGACAAAGTGCGGGTTTTTGTGTTAATCACCATGTACTACAAAAAGAAGCTTCTCTGATGAAGTGAGATGCGCTAATCTATGAGTATAACCATGAGTCATTAGGAGTTGGTTTAATGTTATGTTCATTTAGCAGAATAATAGTAGGAGGTTCCTCCCCTAGGATCTATAACCTGTCTGGCCAGAGGTTCTTGGCCTCCAAAATGGTGCCAAGTATGGGTTCCATCTTGTGAAATGAGCCTTAAATCTAGTCAGAGAGTGGTTGATTACTCCTATAACATTCATGCCACTATTACAGCAGTTGGCAAATTTTGCAAGCCCACTCATTATTTTAACCCAAGAGGTTCACAGCTGGCTAAGCGTGATAATTACCTTTCTCCTCTGGTAGAGTGCACAGCACCTTCCAGGCTTATGAAAACTAGGCAATAGAGATAGAGCTTCCAGGTCAGTACCAGCTGTATGTCTCCATGTTCTATGATGTGGTGTCTTCAGCAATAGGGTCTTCCTGTCAAGTTCTGGAGGGTAACCAAGAGCAGTGATAATAGCCAGTACTGTTTGAAGGTCTGTGGGTCTCCCCTCACTCCCTCCAACAGCTCCAAAAGAGATCACCCATTCTTGGCCCTGGGCTTTTTATTTGCTAACCTGTATTGTCTAGTAGGGGCAGTGTTGTCATCATCTCTCCAGCCCCCCCTGCCACCCCCCACCCCATTATAGAGTAACTACATTAGTTAAACTTAAAAAATATATGTATATGTACATATTTTAGGAAGCTTCTACAGTAATAAGTTTCCATTGGACTTTTTCAAAAGGCCTTTGGCGCTAGTATCTCTAAGGATAGAGGAGGGAGTCTGGCTTATTCTATAAGTATGTGTTTTTAGTTCACAGTGAGTATATTGGATGATGTCAAGAATTCTGGCAGTAGTCAAGACAATTCTGTGCAAACTTCTGAAATACCAGCTGTTCACATCGATACAGATTGGGCTTCAGTTACTCAGCAAACTACCACACCTTTGCAAGCAGATGAAGACCAAGTTCCAGCAGAGGAGGCAGGGGTAGAAAATGAAATGGACCCTTCAGATATTTCAAATGTGAGTGCTGCTAACTTGGTAAGAACAACTTATCAGAATTCTGCGTATATACATTTAAAATGTATAAACCCAATAATATTCATTTGTATTATTTATGACTTTATAGTTTAGCAGGCAAGTTTTGTAAAAAATTTTATGTGTTATTTCATTTTGCCTTTTTTATACAGTAAAAATTTCAAATACTTAAGATTTTTGTTGAGGATGAAAGTGATACTATAATGGTTAAAAACTTGTTCAAAATCATTCAGTTTACATGTATTTTGATCAAATGTACTTTGTCCCAGGATTAAGAAGCTAAACCTAGCATCCACATTAAAAAAATAAGAAAAAGAAGAAAAGAAAACTACTAATTCTGTAATAGTAGAGGCGTCTGTGAAATACCTGGTATTCTGATAGATGGGGCATGTTATGTGTTGGTCCTTCTTTTGGTTTTGGGGGTTTTTTTGAGACAAAGGTTCATGTAGCCTAGACTGGGCTTGAATTTGCTGTGTAGCTACGGATGGCATTGAGCTTGTCATCTTCTTGTTTTCACCTCCAAGTGCTGAGTTTACAGGAGTGGGCCATCCCAACCAGTTAGAGTTGGTCTTTACGATGGAGTCATCTCTAGTCTGAATATTTGAAAAATGCATCAACTGTCTGTGGTCTTATGTTTTAGGTGATTACTTAATTTCTGCTCTTCTATTTCTATTGCTCTTTTAATATTAATACACATCTCCCTGGGATTCATCCAAAATAGGACATACTAGCTTCACGTAAGTAACTTTTTAAAGAAATAGGCACATTTATAAGTGAGCTAAAAATTATTCACTTTTATTTTATTTTATTTTTTTGGTCTTTTGAAACAGGGTCTCTTTGTAGCCCCAGCTGTCCTGGAACTCACTATGTAGACCAGGCTGGCCTTGAACTCACAGAGATCCGCCTGCCTCTTCCTCCCGAGTGCTGGGATTAAAGGCATGTGCCACCAGCCTGGCTCAATTTTATTTTTTAATTCCATTTTGTGGATGTGTGTGGTGTATATATGTGTTTATGTGTATGTCTGCTCATGTGCATGCATGTGTCCATGCACGTGTGTGGAGGCCAGAGGTCAGTGTCAGGGTGTCTTTCTTATCATGCTGTACCTTACTTTTTTGAAGCCAGGGTTCCTCACTAACCCTGGAGCTCACAGATTTGTTAGCCTGACTCACCAGTGAGCTCCAGGGACTGGACTGTCTCTGTCACTCGCCCACAGCCATCCCCAGGTTTCAAGTGAGTGCTGCTGTACCTGACTTCTATGTGGGTGCTAGACACCCAAACTCAGATTGTCTAAATGAGCCATCTCCCAGGTCCCTCAAATTTTATTTTTAAAAGATCATTGTGGGGGCTGGAGACATGGCTTAGCAGTTAAGAGCACTGGTTGCTCCTCCAGAGGACCTGGGGTGGTTCCCAGCACCCACATGGCAGCTAGGAACTGTCCCTAACTCCAGTTCCAGGGGATCTAACACCTTTTTCTGGCCTCCATAATTGCACGACGGGTACACTTGACATGCAGACAAAACACTCATACATAGAAAATAAAAATAGGGACTGGAGACTTGGCTCAGCAGTAAAGAACTGACTGTTCTTGCAGAGGACCCAGGTTATTCCCAGCACCCACATGATGGCTAACAACTGTAGTTCTATGGGAATCTAATGCCCTCTTCTGACCTCTGCAGGCATTCCCTGACACAGGTGCAAGAGGACCCAGATTATTCCCAGCACCCACATGATGGCTAACAACTGTAGTTCTATGGGAATCTAATGCCCTCTTCTGACCTCTGCAGACACAGGTGCACTTACATGCAGGCAATACACTCATACACATATAAAAATAATAAGTAAGCTATTGTGCCTTGACTCCCATAACTAGATTCAAACTCCCAGCCCCCACATCCCCTTTCTCCTTCTAGCATGGGCACTGGCCCACCTCTTCTCCTGGCTCCCCAGCCCTCTGGACTACCCTGCCCTGACTTCACTGCTTTCTGATCCTTTGTACCCAGACCAACCCAATTCTTCAGTCTAGTTCCCTGGACTAAATTGTTGCTAGATGAAGAACTGATCTTCCTAAAACAAGGGACTCTAGATAGGCTGACTAGATTTAGTGGACAAACTTGTACTGGGGAATGGCTGGGGACACTGACAACCCAGTGGGCATTAACAGGGATGACCGACTATATGGGTTCCATGGAGGGGGGATACTATGACAGGGTGCCAGTGAGGATGGGTATAAAGATGATTAAGATATATTTGAGCTATGTAATGTATTAAATACATTAATAAATAAATAATAAATTAAAAAATAAAAACAAGAAGTATCAGCTTTTCTTCATCTAGCAGTAATCAGTTTCCAACATTCCTTCAGATAAGATTGAGGTCTCTTGTTCATTTTTCCAAGTTCTATGCTGAGTTATTGTCTGCTTGAGCTTGCGTGAGACCTGTGTTTGCTGACACCATTGCCATAGAATCATATGGACAGGTTCCCAGGAGCTTGTAGGACTTCATTTCCATATGATCATGCACCTCTTTCCTGGCTCTTTCAGCCTTTCTGCCCCCTCTTCTGCAATGGTCCTTGAGCCTTGGGTTGGAAAAGTTTAATAAAGGGATCCTGCCCAAGGATCAGCATTCAGCAGACTCTTGCTCTCTACACTTTGGCTATTTGTGACCTTTTGTGTTCCTGGCCCTCCGCTGCCTGAGGAAGCTTTATTACTGAGACCTGAGAGATTGATTAGTGTCATCTTCATTATCCCTGTTCTATGTTCCATGAGCCTTAGGTGTGGAGGTTGTATTGTAGCTGTGTCACTTAGGCCTGAAACAAGGGACTCTAGAGAGGCTGATTAGACTTAGTGGACAGACTTGCACTGGGGAACAGCTGGGGACACCGACAACCCAGTGGGCCTTGACAATGATGACTGAGGATATAGGCTCCAGTGGAGGCAGTGGGGCTGTGGGCGGGTGCCAGTGGGGACAGGAGCACTGATGATTAAGATAAGAGTTTTTGAACTGTTTTATATGAAATACACAAAAAAATTAATAAAAATAAATTAATTAAAAATTGTATGTAATAAAAGGCTGATAATAAAATATTGTAAAAGATAATTGTATATAATACTTTTAAAATTTAGTGACTTATGATATCAGCATGTGATACTGATAAAGAGATAATCATAGTATAGATGATAGTATAGATGAAAATTGATAAGGGATGTTTAAGGGGAAAATAATGAAGAGAACATGACAGCAGTAAGGAAGGTAAATGTTTAGATTCCTAAAATAAAGTCTTTTAGTGATGAACATTTTTTTTTAAACTTTGAAAAAGATCTCCATTTCATTATTTAACATTAACATGTTTGCACATGCGTTTCTAATCTCTATATATCTCTATATAGAGATATATCTAATCTCTATATATCTCTCTATATATATTATTGCTAGTCACAGTCGGTTACTTCCTGAGCTCCTTAGCGTCTGAGCATAGATATAAAGTCATTAGGTAGATTTCAATGGCAATGTTCTTCACATCCACCAGTTATTAAGGAGCAAATTTTTATGCTTTGAAGAATTTTTTTTTATAGACCCACTTCCCAGGTAGCACCCTCCCATAGCCTCCCTCCCCCCACTAGAGTCCTTATACTCTGATATCCCTGCTACTGTCTGCAGTGATGAACATTTTTAAAGATTGAACATAATTAAGGTCAAATCAGTGGTGACATTAACTTAAGGTGTAAACATTTTTATTTATTTTGTCTCCACAGCTAGATAGCATAAAAGTTGTTTATATTGTAATTTAATTATATAAGGACATTTAAAAATTTTTTATTTATTTGTTTTTTATGTGTATGCATGTATCATGCAATGCTTGCATTGGTCAGAAAAGGCTGTTGGGTCCCCTGGGACTGGAGTTACTGATAGTTGTTAGCTGCCATGTGGGTGCTGGGATTTGAACCTGGGTCTTCTGCAAGAACAGTGTTCTTAAGTGCTGAATCTGTATGCAGATTCTTAACTAGAGAGTAACAGAAACCTGAAGTCATGAGAAAACTGGTTTTTCTTTGGTTTCTCAGTATGACACTGTCACTGGGTTGCTTAAAGGAAAGTAAAACAAAACCCCAAATACCTGCATTTTTTTTTTTTAGCAGAAACATTACCAAAATGACTGCAGAATCTAAGTAATTGATCAGCATGTGTGGGGCTCTAGGTTTGATTCATAGCTTTAGAAAAGGTCAACATTTGCTAGCATCATAAAAATATGATGTTCTGGGCTGGTGAGGTGGCTCAGCAGGTGAGGGAGCCAATCGGGTGACCTGAGTTTGGTCCCTAAAACCCATATGGTGGAAGGAGAGAACTAACTCCCATAAGTTGTCCTCTGACCTTCACAAGCCTGTGCTTGGAAGCTCGCATGCACACACACACACACACTCACACACTCTTATACATCTAGCTTCCACTGATCTAATGTTTTAGAATTACTGACATTTTCATATTTTAGTGAAAAACTGATTAAATAATAGTCTCTGTAGATATTTATTTGTATTTCACTACATAATATAAAGTTGCATAGGGATAACTGAATGTCATTTAAAAGCTCTGGTACTAGGTTTGAATCTTTAGATTTTTCACATTTCAAGTAGAAATATATTCCAGGGAAGATAGAATTGACAGACAAAATGAGGCAATAGAACAGATTTATGTGCGAAGTTTCTTTTTGCAATATGTGTGTGTGTATGTACACTATATATCTTTAATATTTGAAATTTGTCTTTATGTTTTATATTTTATTACTTTTGTTTTATGTGTATGAATATATTACCTGCATATATGTAAGTGCACCAGTGTTGTGCAAGTGCCTGTGGAGGTCAGAAGAGGATGTTGGGTCCCCTGGAATTGGAGTTACAATTGGTTGTTAGCTGCCATGTGGGTGCTGAGAACTGAAACTGTGTACTCTCTAAGAGCAGCCAGTGCTCTGAACCATCTCTTTAGCCCCTGGAGTTTATTGTTTTTTATAAGGTTTGTGTAGCATATTAGCAATAGTCAGTTTCTGTAGGACTTTGAAGCTTATAGGAAGACTGTATGATGCACAGTAACACTCTTTAAGCCTACTCATCCTCAGGAACATGTGCTTTGAAGGGAGTATCTTAGTTAGGAGGGAAAGCTTTAAAAATGCAAATGTGGGGGCTGGAGGGATGGTTCAACAGTTAAGAGCACTGACTGCTCTTTCAGAGGACTCCAGTTCAGTTCTCAGCACACACATGATGGCTAACAACCATCTCTAACTTCAGTTTCAGGGGAATCCAATGCCTTCTTCTGACCTCTTTGGGCATCACATGACACGGATGCACTTACACACATGCAGGCAATATGCTCATACACATAAAATAAAAACAAATAAATCTTTAAAAATGCAAATGTGCTGATTCTGTTCCAATCTACAAAGAACCTTGAACTTTAGAATTTGTATTTTAAAATACTTTTATTGAATTATAATTTATTTTTAGTAATCTTTACATATTTAACTCACACATGCTGATAAATGTTTGCTTGTGTTTATACCATTGAAAGCACCACTGTAGTCAAGATCCTGGACACAGTGAGTGCTCTGCAAGGTCTACACATTACATTCATCACTCCTGCTCCTGGCTCCACCCTTGCCCTCTTCCCTTCCAAGGGTTCTATGTTGCTGTCTTTCACTGTAGTGAAGTTTACATTTTCATTAGTTTACATATATGGTGTCGTGTGATCTTTCAGCAGTGTAGTCATTTCTAGGTTCGTCTCTGTAGTTGCGCCTCAGTAGTTCATTATGTCCCAGCTTCACTAGTGTGCTTTATGCAGCAGCATGTTTGCTCATTTGCTTTTGGACATTTGAGTTGCTTCTAGATTTTTATTTGTTAGGTTAAAAACAATAGGAATATTTGTGGACATACTTAATGTTTTTGTTTTTGTTTTTTTTTTTTTTTTGGTTTGCAGCTCTGGGAGTTGAACCCAAGGACTTGTGCATTCTAGCAAGTGATCTACCACTGAGCTCCATCCCCAGCCCCGTGCACACATCTTTGCATGAACCTGTATTTTCATTTCTATGGGGGCTCTATCAATAAGGAAACCAAGGACTCATTAGCACCCATTCCTCCCTCAGACCTATAACTACTCATTTGCCTTTGGAGTTTATAGTTTTGCCTATTTGGACATGACATAGAAATAGGATATAACACTGGCTTCTTTTATGCACCTTAATACTTTGAGATCCATCCATGTTTTAGCCTGTTTAAGTATTTCTTCATTTTTATGACCAGATAGTGTTCCATTGTGTTGAAGTGCTCCACTGTATTTATCCATTCGTCAGGTTGTTTCTGTGTTCTGGCTATTAGCTATTATGAGTAGCCCTACTTTAAATATTTGCACACATGTTTTTATGTAGAGTAATGTTTTTATTTTTCCAGATTCACACCTAGGAATAAAACTGCTGGGTCATATAAGCTGTATGCTTGACCTTTTGAAGAATAGTCAGGCTGGTTTCCAAAGTGATAACACAGTTTTTTATTGTTATTAGGTTTCTTTTATTTTGTAGTTCAAGTTTTGCCTCATTTAGTTCGAAACTCTTTTATGTTCATAAAATTTAAGAGACTTTTGCCTTCTTGATGAAGTGTCCCCTTTATTTTTAGGAAATTGCCTTCTCAAAATCTGTGGGTTTTTTTTGTTTTTCGTTTTTTGTTTTTTTTGTCTTTTTTGAGACAGAGTCTCCTTGTAGCCACAGCTGGCCTGGAACTTGCTGTGTAGACCAGGCTGGCCTTGAACTTACAGAGATCCACCTGCCTCTGCCTCCCGAGTGCTGGGACTAAAGGCCTGTGCCACCATGCCTAGCTAAATCTGTGTTTTTTGTTGTTGTGGTTGTGGTGGTGGTTATTGCTAGTGTAGATTTAAAAAGAAAAACTTTTAAGCTGTTTGTATCATTATATGTAAGTTTCTTATGGGAAACATGGTTGGGTGTTGCTTTTTATCCACTCTGGCAATCTGTTGGTTAATTGGTGATGTTTAGACTGTTTACATGTAATGTGATTATTGATGGGATTTGTTGAAAACTATCATCTTCACTATTTGTTTTCCCATTGACTCACATAATTTGTCTCCTTTTTTACTTTTTAAAGTGCCATTTTATCTCCCTTGGTTTATTAACCATAACATTTTGTTTTGTTGTCTTATTGTTTTAGACTTTATAGTATAAATCTTGAGCTCCTTGTAGAATTTGATTGATAATTCTCAGGAATATTACTTGCAGTACTTTTAATGGTTATTTTTAAGTTACATATATATGTTCAAGATATACAATCACCTCTACAGCCTCTATTCTTTTATGCTCCTGTTATAGTATACCATTTATGTTTCCTATTTAGAGAGCATATTTAATCTGTAACTTTTGACTTTTGACATTCAAATAATTGATATTTTGACATTATAATACCTTTTATTTATATAACTTTTCAGTTTCTCATACACAGTCTGGTAAAGACTGCCAGTCATGGATTATTGTTTCATTTTATGGAATAGTAAAAACGTCTTGATTTCAAGTACCTTGTAAGTCATACTGTTAGCCAGTGGTTAGGCGTACCTTATGATTCTAGGTCAATATTTGTTTTATATATACTGTTTAGTTCATTATTAGCTTATAAAGGGAGAAATTATTAGTTAATTTTTCATGATTTTTTTTTCTTTGTTTTTAACTTTACAGTCCATGGCTGAAGTCCTCGCTAAAAAGGAAGAGCTAGCAGATCGCCTAGAAAAGGCCAACGAAGAGGCCATTGCCAGCGCCATTGCTGAGGAAGAGCAGCTGACTAGAGAGATTGAAGCCGAGGAAAACAATGATATCAACATTGAAACTGACAATGACAGTGACTTTTCTGTGAGCTTTTAGCACTTTTAACACAATTGTTCAGTTATGTTAGATACAGATATAAAATTCTTAGGACCAGAAAGACTTAGATTTCATCCAGTGTTACTTAAATGATTTATTTTAAAATCTTGTATAGTAATTATTATAGTGGTCGATTAGATAACAAAATATAGCAAATCTTTGTTTAATATTTTTATTATGAAGTATTTCCATATATGATGCAGTTGACAAGTTGGGAGTTATTATTATTTCACAAATAGATACATTGAGTCTCTCAGAAAGTTAGAGTTCAGCATCATGCAGACTGTAATTTTTAGAGACTGAAAAAGAATGTAAGGTATTGTCCTTTCTGTGTTCTACTAAGAAATAGCAAATGACACAGTGCTTTGTTGTTAAGTGCTCAGGGTACAAATGTCAATGAAGGAGATTTATGGAAGATTAAAAACAACCATAAGTTTTATATTTCACATTTTTCTATTAAATTTAATTCCTACAAATAATCTTTAATTTTAATGTGTGCTTTGTATATGTAAGTATTCATGTAGTTATAAGATTTGTTTATTTCTTTTGAAATGTGATTCATGTGTTCCTGTAAATGGCTAATAGACTCTCAACTTGGTAATTATGATGACTATATAAGGCATGTACCTTTTTTCTGGTTTTAAATTGTTGATTCAATAAAATTTATTAGTGACAGGAAAATAGTTTTTAAGGATTATAACATTGTGTTCCAAAACCAAATTTTAATTTCTTTTATTACATTTTAGGCCAGCATGGGCAGTGGGAGTGTATCTTTCTGTGGTATGTCTATGGACTGGAATGATGTTCTTGCAGATTATGAAGGTACATATGTGTATATGTCTCTGTGTATTTGTTATGTAGGTACAATGAGATCCATCAGATCATCTCATATGAAATTTTTGGGTAAAATAAATAATTTGAGGAAGGAAAACTATAAACTTTGAAGTCTCTTCTAAGGGCTGGAGAGATGGCTCAGTCAATAAAGTACTTGCCTCAGAAGCATGAGGGCCTGAATTCAACCCCGAAAACCCAAGTTAAATTGCCAAGCATGGTAGCACATGCTCTTGATCCCTGTGCTGGGGAGACGAGACAGGTAGATCTCGGGGGTTGCTGGCCAGGCAGCGTAGCCTAATTGGTGAGCTCCAGGCCAATTAGAGATCTTGTCTCAAAGGAGGTGGACAGTGTTTTTGAGGATGACACCTGAGGTTGTTCTTTAGCCTGCATGTGATATATTCACATGTATATATACACATGCTTTCACAGGCATGTACATGCACAACACATTTAAAAAATTTCTTCTCAAAAGTTAAGCTTTATAGAACTATATGACTAAGCAACTGTGATTTTCTTTTTTCTGAACAGCTCGTGAATCTTGGCGCCAAAATACATCCTGGGGGGATATTGTAGAAGAGGAACCTGCCAGACTTCCAGGGCATGGAATTCACATGCATGAAAAGCTTTCTTCACCATCTCGTAAAAGGTATGGCCTTTGAAAATTCATTTGAAATGCTGGACAAGAGGGAATGTTGACGATCACAGAGTTGCTCCATGGCCATTTTTGGCACATTATTTCAAGACAGTTCTAGATGTATTAAAAATGACAGCACTTACCTTAAACACTAGGCTGAAATGAGTTTTGTGTACTTTGGGCCTTTGGAAGTCCAAAGATCACTATTTTTAGCCTCGTCTTGTAAACATTTGTGACTCTTGTTCATTTGTTTGTATTACTAGAACAATAGCAGAATCTAAGAAGAAATATGAAGAGAAGCACATGAAAGCACAGCAGTTAAGGGAAAAGTTGCGTGAGGAGAAGACGTTAAAGCTTCAAAAATTGTTAGAAAGGGTGAGCCTTTATTTTTTAATAAAATTATAATAATATTAAGTTGATGGGCTATTTTCAAGTAGATTTTTTCTGTTCTGTAAGAAACTAAAAGAACCATAAAAATAAATGTTCTAAGAAATAAATGAATTTCTTTTGAGTTCCAGAAGTTTAACTATTTCTTTCTAAAAAAGAGTCTGTCTTACTATCTAGTATACTGACACTTTTCAGGACTTGTAAGGTGTACTTTATCTTTTCCCATTCTCATTGGAAGATTTCCTTGGTTAGGCCTATCCAAAATACAGAACTTCTTGGTAGGACAGTTTTGAAGCTGAGATTATTGGGTTTCTTGTGTGTGCCTGCCCAAGACTATCCCTTGCTCCTGCAGCTGGCTTAGATTTTTACTATTGTAAATGTGCCCCTGACCATCTCTTTTAGTGACAGAGGCACAAGCTAACTTGCCTCCAGGTGTTGTCATTGAGTACACATGTGCTACCACTTCTTCAGTTGTCATGTGAATGATCCCTACTGTCATACATGTACCTGTAGCCGAACACTAGAGCGGTGCATACTACTGGCTTTAGCCCTGGCCCCTACCATGTCATGTCCTGGTCCTTATTTACCTGGTATATTTACTGTTTAACACAGAGATGTTGTGAGGAGGGCAGCATCCTGTGCAGGTGTTCACAATACCTAGGAACTTTTTACCTGATGAACACTGATGGTGACTGATGTTACCAGCCACAGCCCTCAAACTGCCCTCCTATTGCATACCTCTGGACCCAGAGTATATACAGCCCATACTGTGCACCTCACATTGCTGTCAGCCCTAGTGCAGCAATACACTTCTGTTTGATCACCCCTGTCAATGCTTACAGGACATGCTTCCCGTACCAAAGCCAGTCCATTATGCCTGGACAAGGTGACTACTTTTTTAAATGAACAGACAGCAACGTAGAAATAAAAGGAACCTGAAAATGAGGAAGAACAAACTCCACCAAAGGAACATAATAAATTCCCAGTAACTGACTGAGACACTTGGACATCTATAAATATCTTGACAAAGTATTCAGAACATTCATTCTTTGGAAGTTCTGTGAGCTCTAAGAGACCATAAGGCCTTTAACAAGACAATATGAGGACAGAAAGGGGTTCAAAAAAAGAGATAAAATAAAAAGGAGCAAGTAGAATTTCTGGAGCTGAAGAATATAGTAACCGAGGCCACTGTAGTTGGCAGTGACTCTGGACTGGCATCCAGCCTTGGGTAGCCACTCTGGGCATTGTTAGCCCATCCCTACAAATGTTTTTTTCCACCTTGAGCCAGATCCCTATGTTCAAGCTAAGTATACTTTCTGATCTATCCCAGTTATAAGGGACAGCACCATCATTCAAATCTCAAGACTAAAAGCCACATTTGGAAGTTTAAATATGGAGACCTCCTGGGATGCTTGAAAATGATTACCTGTTGAATTCCAGAGTACACTAACAGAGAAGAACTGCACATTGGAATGATAGGGCCTTCTCCACCTTGGCAGCTGCACATGTCTTTACCTTTGACCTGAAATGGACATTGCTTTCTGTTGTAACCAAGGAGCTACCTGCTTTGTTGAAGGAACTGACACCATCCACTGGAAGGAAAATGGCACTTTACTTCTGGTAGTGACAACATCAGAAATGCATCTACAAAGCTAAAGAAGGTGAAGGAGGACAATGAAACAGAGATTTATTGTGAGATGTAGACTGCCTAAGGTGGCCCAAGAAAAGATGATACATTGTTTGAATCCTACAACTCTTGAACTTTGTATTAAGGACATATGAGGAGTTGGGTGAATTTGGTGCAAAATTTAAGCAAATAGAAACCAACTATACAAGAATATTTTTACAGTGGAGAGTGTATTAACTTTGCAGACAAAACATCTACTTTTGGGCAAAATGGAGACAAGACTTCTGCTTTAGTTATAAAACAATTTACTACTCCTTTAAACCTCATTTGTCAGCTAATGAATTTCTGTTGACTTTAAATTTTTGATTCGTTGATTATGCACAGGCCATACTATTTGTTTTCTAATTTGTTTTAAACTTAAAAAAAAATTTTATTTATTATGAGTCCAGTTCGCCTTAACCTGGGTATGATTTAAGTCATGGCTTTAACAGCCTTGGTCTTAGTTTGAGACCACAACTATTTTTTTTTAATATTTTATTATTTTTATTTTATATGTACAAGTGTATTGCCTGCACGTATGTGAATGCACCCATGTCATGCAATGCCATGGAGGTCAGAAGAGGGCTTTGGATTCACCTGGAACTGGAGTTAAGGACGGTTCGTTGCCACCATGTGGGTGCTGGGAATCGATTCCGGGTCCCCTGCAAGAGCAATCAGTGCTCTTAACTGCTGAGCCATCTCTCCAGCCCCTTGTTTTCTAATTTTTAATATTGTTTTTAACTCATTAAATGCCCTTTTTTTTAAAGAATTTTTAAAATTTTATTTCTTATTTATTATATTTTATGTGTGTAAGTGTATTGCCTGAACCTGGGTCGTGCAGTGGCCATGGAGGTAAGAAGAGGGCATCAGATACCTGGAACTGGAGTTATGGATGGTTGTTAGGTGCTATGTGGGTGCTGGGGATCGAACCCAGGTCCTCTGCAAGAGTAGTCAGTGCTCTCAACAGCTGAGCCTTCTCCCCAGCTCTGAAATGCCTTTTATTATAATAACATATAAAGAGAGCTCTTTACCTCACAGATAGATACTCCTTGTTTTGTAAAAGCTTTATTTTGATAGTTCTTGATTCTCTGACCACCAGCACCTGTTTTTCAGGGATGTCTTTACATTTGTGTATTTCTTAGCTTTTCTTCTGTGGGACAGAAATGTTAACATACACATTGATAGAATGCTGCACATTAATGTTTTAGGACTTCTTTTGGAAAGAAGCTGAAACCCTAATTATATTCATTAAAGTGAGCATGTGACAAGCTGTGGATATAGCTCAGTGGTAGAGTGCCTGCATAACATGTAGGAAGCCTTGGGTTCAGTTCTCAGTACCTGCTCCCCCCAGCCCCCCAGATAAAAGGTGAGTACATTAAGTGATCTACTTCTAATTTCCAAGCGTCTGTTAATATGGGCAGTTATGGCCCTTCTCTGATATGTAGGTTCTTGGGTCCCAGTGGTGTCATTTTCTTTTAAAAATTGTTTTATTTATCATTTTTATGTGTATGAGTGTATTGACTGTATGTGTGTAAGTGCACCAATGTCACGCAGTGCCCTCAGAGGTCAGAAGAGGGCATCAGATCACCTAGAACTGGAGTTATGGATGGTTGTTAGTTGCTATGTGGGTACTGGGAGTCAAACCTGGATCCTCTACAAGAGCAGCCAGTGCTCTCAACCACTGATCCATCTCTCCAGTCCCCCAGTGGTGACATTTTCATGGAATTACTTTTTCTGATACTGTAGGTATGCTTCTTCATTTAAGAGTGTTTTGGTAATCTAGACTGCCTTTATAGCTACTTTTTTTTTTAAAGATTCATTTATTGTATGTGTGTGTGTTTGCACACACATACATGTGCCATGATGACGATGTGGAGATTAGATCTTATAATAAAAGGGTATATCATAGGTTAAAAAGAATATTCAAAGTTAGAAAAAAACAAGTAGCACTGTCTGAGCATAATCACTGAATCAGAAATTTAAAGAGATTTAATAGAAATTCTTCAGTTGACAAATGAGGCTTGAAGGCATAGTAAACTATTTTAGACTAAAGTAGGAGTCTTGTCTTCTTTTTGCACACCTTGTCAGAGTCAGTCCTCTCCTTTCACCATGTGGGCCTCAGGGATCAAACGTACATTGTCACACTTGATGTCATGTGTCCTTATCCACTGAGTTCATACATTCTGTCATTTGTGTCATTTTTCTGTCATAAGGCCTATCATGTAAAGTTAGTGTCCCTAGATGTCTCTCAGTGCAAGTTCATCCACCAGGGTTTAGTCACCCTATCTAGAGTCTTTCATTTCAAGAAGATCAGCTCTTCCTCACCCAGTAGGAATCAGCTGCCAATAATTCTTCGACTAAGATTGGGGCTTGCTGTTCATTTCCACAGTTCTATGCTGGGTTTTGTCTGCTTAAGTTTTCATGGGTCTTGTGCATGCTGACACCATTGCTGAAGGTTTGTATGAGAAGGGTCTCTGGTACCTGTAGGACTATTTCCATATGGTCCTGCACCTCCTCCCTGGCTCTTACAATCTTTCTGCCCCCTCTTCTGCAATGGTCCCTGAGCCCTATGTGTGTGGATTTTAATATAGGAGTCCTGTGCAAGGACCCACACTCTGCAAACTCCTATTCTCTGCATTTTGGCCGTTTGTGACCTTTTGTGTTCCTGGCCCTCTGTTGCATGAGTGAGCTTCATTGATGAGAGTTGAAAGATGCATTAGTGTTCTCTTCATCCCTTGTTCTATGTTCCATGAGCCTTAGGTGTAGAGGTTGAATCCTAGATGTGCCACTTAGCCTTGGGCACTTCACAGACAGTCTCTGTGTGTGACTAGTTGTGGAACTCTGTAATTATCTCTGCCTCTTGAAAAAGAAGCTTCTTTGATGGGTGGTGATTGGGATACTTGCTTACAAATTTAAAGATCCATATTTTGGACATAGTAAGAAATTACATTTGTCTAGGCAAGTGACAGCCTTGGAGATTTTGCTAGGATCTATGACCTCTCCAGCTAGGTGTATTTAGCTAGGATTACAGTACCACGCATGAGTTTCCTCCTATTGAGTGTACTTTAAGTCTAATTAGTTATCTGTTGATTACCTCCAAGATAAAGTGCCACTATTGCACCAATGTCGTTTGTTGTGCTGGTCATTGATGTGGTTTTAGGCCTTGATGCTTGAGTTGAACCTCGATTGATGTTCTCCCTTAGCAGCTTGTGTAGTCCTCTCCAAAGCTATGAGAGCTAGCCTTCGGGGAGGTGGCTTCGATATCAGCCCCAGCTCCGTTGCTCCAAATCCTGTGTCCAGTGTATGTTCTGTCTTCAGCAACAAGGTCTTACTTTCAAGTTCTGGGAGGCAATCAAGGACTTTGACAATTGCCTGTGCAGTTTTGGGAGTCTCTTGGACTACCTTGACCAACAACTCAAAGGAAGATTTCTCCTGTCTGGCACTATTTCTTATTATGTAATCTTTAGCTATACTCATGGAGTCATGTAGGGATATTTTATGTGTAATTTTTCAGTAGGTTTTTGGACAAATACAATTCCCTCTGGTTTTTTATATTAGCTAGGAACTATCTCTCCCTTTCTCTCCCTGTCTTATCCTCCCACCTCACCCTCCCCATTTAAAGTGTCCCCATTTTCCCCATTTCTCTTTTGATAGTTTCTGTATGCTATGGTCGTACCTCTCTTGAGCACCTTCTTCCTTTTTATTCCCATAGTGTTTTGCATAGCCCTGCTTCTCCCCTTTAGAGGGCATTTTGATGCTATGTCCATTTAGCAAAATAATAGTATTAGTAGTGGGTTCATTCTTCAGGCCTGTGAGCTCCTTAACCATGGGTGTTTGGCTAGGTTTACAATACCAAGCACAGTTTTTTTTTAAAAATTATTTATTTAATAACCACATACTTAGAAGAAGCATTTCATTACAACAGCATTGACATATTCAATAACAATTTCCAGAGCTAAGATGCCTTTCTTTCAAAATTGGCTGTAAATTTTTAGGTTTACAGTTGAATTATGAA
>NW_008359594.1:2976418-2977899 GCF_000622305.1 Nannospalax galili | reverse complement strand
ACATCCCAAACCATCTTATTCAACTATACACCCACTTCCCAGATGGCACCCTCCCATAGCCTCCCTCCTCCCACTACAGCCCTTATACTCTCATATCCCTGCTACTGTCTGCTGTGTTGTCAGCACCCCCAGCCATTCCCCACTACTTGCACTTCTGTTGAATCTAGTCAGCCTATCTAGAGGTCTTTGTTTGAGGAGGGTTAGCTATTCCTCATCTAGCAGCAATCAGTTGTCAGTATTCCTTTAGATAAAGACTGGGGTCCCAGTTCTATGCTGGGTTACTATGTAGGAGTCCCTTTGGCCTCCCTGGCCAAAAACTCAAAAGAAGGTATCTCCTATCTGGCATTGTTGTTTGTTATGTAGCCTTTAGCTATGCAGATGGACTCTTAAGAAATCATATTGGCCCCTTTAATCTTTGGTTATACTTCCTTTAGGTGTTTAAGGCCATACAGTTGGCCAAGATGAACCAATTTATTTTCACTCTTAAGGTCGTTTGAGATATGTTCCTTGGGGGTCACATGGGCTTGGGAGGAGCCCCTGGCTCCCTTCTTTTACCAGTCCCACCTGTGTGAAGATAAGTCAAAGGTCCTGCTCGACCATGGTTGGCTTCGCTTGGAAACATGGAGGAAATGATTCCTCTGTGTTGACCCTCCTCTTTGTAGACTGGACACTGGTTCAAGTCCATCTGGTGGGGTCTCCTCGGCCTCCTTGATCAAGAGGACAGGTGACCTACCACCATTATAGGACATTTTGAGAGATGCTCATAGTCCCCTGGAACTAGTCGACCTAGGAGGGCAAGGAGCAAAATGTGTCCTTTATGTCCCTCTGACCAAATTATTATAGGCCTCAAAGTATGCCTGTTAAACATCCTAGAAGGTTGGTTCCACCAGTCTGGTACTTTTAATTACTGTGTGTCATGTAGATAAATCTTGGGCAAAGACCAATTGTTCTCAGATAAACCTTACCTAGACATATATTTCTTGATCTGCTGTGTATAATTTGTCAGTAGGTTATAGGAGTAATATGGTTCCCTCTCGTTTTCAAAACGAGCTAGGCATTATTTTTCTCTTGCATTGTCTCCTGCCTCCATCATGGTTTTCCCACTTAAGGTGCCCTCATTTCTCCCCTTTCTCCCTTAATAATACCCTTCTCCTATGGTCCTGAATCTCTGGAGCTCCTTATTTCCCCTTATCCCCTAGGTTCCTTGTATACCCTTCCCTCCCCACTCCCTTAAACTAACCTAATTTCTGTCCATATCTCCCTTATTAAGGCCTGTTTCCTACTGTTCTTCTCTTTCAGGTTCTTTCTTTTCCTTTACCTCCCTGTTTCAGGAAATTGCTGACACGAGGTACAAATGGAGAATACTGCATCCTCATTTCTCTGACTAAGGATGGCTCTTTTCTTTGAACAAGCCTGGAAGATAAGTTTCTATTAGAGAAGAGAAATTCATACTTGTTCTAAACAGTGCTTCGTGTGGTCAA
>NW_008359594.1:2974707-2976401 GCF_000622305.1 Nannospalax galili | reverse complement strand
TTTCATTATCCACTTGTCAATTGAGGGACACTTAGGTTGCTTCCATCTCTTAGCTATTGTGAAAAGAGCAGCAACAAACATGGATATGCAAGTGTTGAGCAACAGGATGAGTTCTTTGGGTATATGCCAAGGAGTGGTATAACTGGGTCAAATGGTAGGTTCATTTGTAGTTTTTTAAGAGTTCTGTACACTGCTTTCCTTAGGGGTTGAACCAGTTTGCAGACCCGCAGCAGTGGATAGGTGTTCCCCTTTCCCCACATCCTCTCCAACATTTGGTATCATTTGTTCTCTTGATCTTAGCCAGTCTGAGTGGGGTAAGATGAAATCTTAAAGTCATTTTAATTTGCATTTCCCTAATTATTGGTGATGTTGAACATCTTTTAAGATGCTTCATAGCCATCTTTACTTCTTCTTTTGAGAACTCTCTGTTTAGCTCCTTAGCCCTTCTTTTAATTGGGTTGCTTCTTGTCTTGATTCTCTGTTTTTTGAGTTCGTTACATATTCTGGCTATTAAACCTCTGTCGGGTGTGTTGCTGGTAACGATTTTGTCCCATTCTGTGGGTTTTCTGTTCTCTTCCCTGGTTGCCTCCTTTGATGTACAGAAGCTTTTTAGTTTAATGACTCTCTGTTTAGCTCCTTAGCCCTTCTTTTAATTGGGTTGCTTCTTGTCTTGATTCTCTGTTTTTTGAGTTCGTTACATATTCTGGCTATTAAACCTCTGTCGGGTGTGTTGCTGGTAACGATTTTGTCCCATTCTGTGGGTTTTCTGTTCTCTTCCCTGGTTGCCTCCTTTGATGTACAGAAGCTTTTTAGTTTAATGAGTTCCTGTTTGTTAATTCTTGCCCTTGTTTCCTGAGCAATTGATGTCCGGTTTAGAAAATCCTTTCCTACACCTATATCTTGTAGATTTTTCCCAGCGTTTTCTTCTAATAGTTTCAGAGTTTCAGGCTTTACATTGAGGTCTTTGAACCATTTGGAATTGACTTTTGTGCAAGGTGAAATATAGGGGTTTAGTTTCATTCTTCTACAGGTGGAGATCCAGTTTTGCCAGCACCATTTGCTAAACATGCTGTCTTTACTGCAGTGAATATTCTTGGCCCAATTTTCAAATATCAGGTGGCTGAAATTGAAATTACTCATATTTGGGTCTTCCATTTTGTTCCATTGATCTATCAGTCTATTTTTATGCCAGAACCATGTTGTTTTTATGACTACAGCTCTGTAATACAGCTTAAAATCTGGTATAATAATCCTCCCAGCACTGCTCTTCGTCCTCGGGGTTGTTTTGGCTATTTGAGGCCTTTTGTGCTTCCATATGAAACTTAGAATGTTTTTTTCCAATTCTGTGGAAAATGTCATGGGGGTTTTGATTGGCATTGCATTGAATCTATAAATGACTTTTCGTAGGATGGTCATTTTCACTATATTAATTCTTCCAATCCATGAGCATGGAAAGTCCTTCCATCTTCTGATGTCTTCCTCAATCTCTTTAATGATTTAAAATTTTCATTGTAGAGCTCTTTAATGTCTTTGGTCAGGTTTATTCCAACATGTTTTTTTGCAGCTATTGTGAAGGGGAGTGATTCCATGTGCTCTTTCTCTGATTGCTTGTTATTGGTATATAGGAAGGCTACAGACTTTTGTAGGTTAATTTTGTAACCTGCCACTTTACTGAACGTGTTAATAATTTCTAG
>NW_008359594.1:2974088-2974410 GCF_000622305.1 Nannospalax galili | reverse complement strand
CTCTAGGACTTTGAGCATAAATGCATGTTGAATTTTGTCAAAGGCCTTCTCCGCATCCCTTTGAGATGACCATGTGGTTCTTGTCTTTGAGCCCATTTATATGACTTATGAACCATCCCTGCATCTCTGTACTGAACCATCCCTGCATCTCTAGGATAAAGCAACTTGAACATGGTGGATGATTTTTTTATGTGTGTCTGTATGCAGTTTGCAAGTATCTTGTTGAGAATTTTGCATCTATATTCATTAAGGACATGGGTCTATAGTTTTTTTGTTGTTGTTGTATCTTTACCTGGTTTTGGTATTAGAGTAACACTGGCTC
>NW_008359594.1:2949598-2974071 GCF_000622305.1 Nannospalax galili | reverse complement strand
TCTTGAATAAATTAAGTAGTATTGGATGCAGATCTTCTTTAAATGTCTGATAGAATTCTGCTATAAGTCCATCTGGTCCTGGGCTTTTTTTAGTCTGGAGGTTTTGTTACTGTTTCAATTTCCTTTTGCGTTATGGGTCTGTTTAAGCTGTTAATCTCTTTTGGTTTAGTTTTGGTGGTTCCCAGGCCTTTAGATATCTGTCCATCTCTTTTAGGTTTTAAAATTTAGTAGCATATAAGTTTTTAAAGTATTCCTCTATGATGTTCTGTATCTTTCTGGTGTCTGTTGTTATGTTTCCCCTTTCATCTCTGATTTTGTTGATTTGGAGGTGCTCTTTCTTTCTTTTGGTTAACTGGGCTAGCAGTCTGTCAATCTTGTTTATCTTTTCAAAGAAGCAGCTCTTGGATTTTTTGATTCTTTGTATTGTTTTCTTTGTTTCAATTTCATTAATTTTTGCCCAGATTTTTGTTATTTCTTCTTGCCTGCTGGGTTTGGGTTTCATTTGCTGTTGCTTTTCAAGTGTTCTTGAGTCGCAATATTGTCATTTGTGCTCTTTCCTATTTTTAAATGTAGGAACTTAGAGCTATAAACTTCCCTCCAAGGACCACTTTCAACGTGTGCCAGAGGTTTTGTTGTGTTGTATTGTCTTTTTCATTTAGTTCCAGGAATACTTTTATTATTTTCTTAATTTCTCTTTTGACCCATTCATCATTTAGGAGTATGTTTAATCTCCATGTGTTCGTGTGGTGATTAGGACTTCTTCTGGTGTTGACTGTAAGCTTTATTGCATTGTGGTCTGATAGAATACATGGAATTATTTCAGTCTTTTTGTGTTTCTTGAGGTTTGTTTATGCCCCAGTATATGGTCGATTTTGGAGAAGGTTCCATGGGGTGCAGAGTAGAAAGTATGTCCTTTGGTGCTTGGGTGGAATACTCGGTAGATGTCTGTTAATTCCATTTGATATATGATATTGTTTAATTCAGATGTCTCTCTGTTAACTCTCTGCTCTGTTGACCTATCTAATGGAGACAGTTGGGTATTGAAGTCCCCTACTGTTAATGAGTTCGGATTAGTCTGGGTCTTAAAGTCCTTTAGTATTATTTTATGAAGTTGGGTGCATCAGAGATTGGTGAATATATGTTCATGACTGTAATATCTTCTTGATTTATTGTTCCTTTGATCAGAATGAAGTGGCCCTCTTTTTCTCTTCTGATTAGTTTTAGTTTAAAGTGTATATTGTCAGATATTAGAAGTGCAACACCTGCTTTTTTTCTTAGTACCATTTGCTTGATATATTTTTTTCTGTCCTTTCACTTTAAGATAGTGTCTGTCCTTGAAAGTGAGATGAGTTTCTTGCAGACAACAAAAGGATTGGTTTTGTTTCTTAATCCATTCGGATGGTCTGTGTCTTTTGACTGGGGAGTTCAGTCCATTAATATTTAAAGTTATTAATGAAAGATGAGTATTGAATCCTGTCATTTTATTCTGTTTACATTCTTGATATAGCTGTACTTTTCCACAGTTATACCTTCATTGAATTTCTTTCTGCAACCCCGTGGGTATAGTCCTTCCCGTCTTCAGCTCTTAGTATTGCTTCCAGAACTCTCTGAAGGGCTGGTTTTGTGTACATGAATTCCTTCAGCCTATTTATGTCATGGAAGTTTTTTTTTTTTCCCCTTTCAACTATAATAGACATTTTGGCTGGATATAGTAATCTGGGTTGGCATCTGTGGTCATTTAAAACTGGGAATACTTTGGTCCAGGCTCTTCTGTCTTTCATAGTTTGCACTGAAAAGTCAGCTGTAATCCTAATGGATTTTCCTTTATATGTGACTTGTTTCTCTTTTGCAGCTTTCTCTTTGTTTTGTACATTTGGTGTTTTTAGTATAATGTACTGTGGAGAGTTTCTTTTCTGGTCCTGCCTATTTGGTGCTCTATATGCTTCTTGTATTTGTATGGGCATGTCCTTCTTTAATTTTGGGAAATTTTCTTCCAAGATTCTGTTGAAGATCTGGTCCATGCCATTATCTTGGGATTCTTCTCCTTCCTGTATGCCTGTGATTTGTAAGTTTGGTCTTTTTATGGAGTTACATAATTTCTGCATATTCCATTCTTGTGCTTTCTTAAATTTTGCTTGAATGGTCCAGTTTGTCCACTTTATCTTCCAATCTTGATACCCTGTTTTCCTTTTCATTCATCCTATTGGTGAGGCTTTCTCCTGTCGTTTCTTATTGGCTTACTGAGTGTTTCACTGCCTTCCTCATTTCAGCCTGAGTATTTTTCAATATTTCTAACTCTTCTGAATTCCTTTAGCAGTTTATACCTATCTTCCTTTAGTTCTTTGGTTTCTTTGTGTGTTCTTTAAATTCACTGAATTCTTTTATCATGTTTATAATTGTTCTTTTGAGTTCCATGTCCTGCATTATCTCTAGGTGGGTCTCATTGTACTCCCCTAGAGGACTATTGGTATTTGGTGGGGATATGTTATTTTGGTTTTTCATGTTATTATTTTTTCTCTGTGATTTTGACATGTGAATTTGTTTCGTAGTTTCTGATTCTTGTGTGAGACTCAAGCCTTCAATTTTAGGTCTACTTCTTTTTATGAACTTTATGTGTCTTTGTGGTTGACTTTTTGGGCATGAAAAGCTGGTTCCTCTAAGCTTCTTGTTCTCTTTTGATTTTATATTGGAGTGGCCAGATTTCTTTTGTCTTCAGGAGTTCCTTCAGAGGCCCAAGTCAGATGAGGATCAGATGCTTTCAGGCTTTCTCCTAAGGTCAGGATCCCTCCAGGAAAGATTTTGGCCTCAGGAATTTGGGGGTTGGACTGGCTTGGGAGCCAAGCCCTGGAAAGGTGCTGGTGTATGGCACCCAGAGATGCAAAGGAAGATGGGGGCGGGAAGTGGCCCCAAGGGCTCCTGGGGACTGCACTGAGGAACTGGGTTGGTCTGGATGCAAAGGATCAGGAAGAGGAAAGGTCAGCCCAGGTGTCCAGGAAAGAGGCTGGTGGGTGGTGCGTGGCCAAGGAAGTAGAAGGAGGTGAGGGTGGGGCCAGGCCCAGAGTACTACTGGGAGAGAGGCCTGTGGGTCAGAGAGAGCCAAACACAGTTTTCTCCCATATTAGGCTTTAAATCCAATGCATATAACATTCATACTACTATATTCCCACGAGCCTATCTTGCCATGCATGTCTTTATTATAACTCATAAGATTCCCACCTGAGGAAGACTGTTGATGAGTTTTCCCCCCAGCAGCTTACATGACACCTTCCAGTACTATGAAAATTAGCCTGCAGGAGTCAGATTCCTGTTCAGTATCAACTTGATTTCTCCATGCCATGTGGCCAAAGTGTGTGATGTCTTCAGCAATAAGGTCCTACAGTCAACTTTTGATGGGGAACCTAGAGCAGTGGCAATAGCCTAAATTGTTTTGGGGGTTTCTCTTTCTGCATATATATATATTTTTTTTATATATGTAATTTTATAAAATAGGTTTCCATATGGCTTTTTTGAACATCCTTCATGTTAGTTATCCTTCTGCCCACACTCCCATCCCTCTCTCCACTTAAACATCCCTTTCATTTTTCTCTTTCTTCATTTCATCTGTGTTCTACTGTCTCCCTCTCTTATGTTTTGTCTTCTCTCTCCCTACCAATGGTCCCCTTCTAATTTCCTGAACTCCACAGCTACCCCAAGTTAAACATACAAATCTGAAGATTTGATGCAAAGATCCTCATATAAGTTAGAACATCTGACATTTGCCTTTCTGGATCTTGCTTTCCCCACTCAGTATAATATTTTCCAGTTTCCTGCAGATTTCATAATTTCATTTTTCTTTATAGCTGAATGAATTTCATTGTGTATAGGTACCACATTTTCATTATCCATTCATTAGTTGATGGACAGCTAGACTGTTTCTATATCCTAGGCATTATGAATTGCGTAGCTATAAAGATAGATTAGTAAGTGTCTCTGTAGTAGGATGTAGAAGAGTTAAACTGGATCCTCTTTCACTCTGCACACAAATTCCAAATGGATCCAGGATGTCAATGTTAGATCTGAAACACTGAAACTTTGAGAAGAAAAAGCTGGAAGTACACTTCAGGGTATAGGCTCAGATAAGGACTTTCTGACTAGGACTTTGGCAATAATTGGCAATAGGACCAATTATTAACAAATGGGACTTTATGAAATTAGAAGGCAAGCTTCTGTACTGGAAAGGAAACTGTTCATCAACTGAAGAGGCATTTTATTGAATGGAAAAAAATCTTTGCCAGCTATACATATGACATGGAATTAGTATCTAGAATATACAAAGAACTCAAAAAACTAAACACCAAGAAAACAGCCCAATTAAAAAGTGGGCTGTGGAACTGAACAGAGATTTCTCTGGAGAAGAAATACAAATGGTTAAGAAATATATTTTTTACGTTTTCACCATCCTTAGACATCAGGAAAATGCAAATTAAAACTACTTTTGAAATTTCATCCTACTCCAGTCTGAATGACTAAGATTAAGAAAACAAAAGACAACAAATACTATTGAGGATGTGGGGAACAAGGAGCTTTATGTACAACAGTGTTAGAGGAGGTAGCAGCTGGTGTATGCATGTGGAAATCAGTGTGGCTCTTTCTCAGAGAAACTAGAAATAGATCTTCCATATGATCCAGCATACCACTTCTGGTCCAAAGGACTCTATTTCCTGTAGATTTCAGCTTCTTTATCTGTCAAATGACAAACATAGTTAATGATGGGCTGTGATGCTTAGATGTGGTATGTAAAACACCAACTTGTGATAGGGTGAATGTTTGATACAGGATTACTTTTATTTTTACTGTTTCTTTCCTTCCTTCCTTTCTTTCTTTTTCTTTTTCTTTTTCTTTTTTTTTTTTTTTTTTTTTTTTGTCTTTTTGAGATAGGGTCTCCCTGTAGCCCCAGCTGTCCTGGAACTCACTATGTATGGATGTATGGCAGACATCGATGAATACTAGGTTAATTATCTAGTCATGTTACAAATAAGCTCAAAATTTAGCTGCTTAAAAGAGCAAATATTTCTTAACTTGCAATTTCTGTGACAACCAGGAATTACCTAGTGGTTTTTGCTTTGGGTCTCTGATGAGATTTAAAAACAAAAATTTTAAATGTCTTTTTATTTTATGTACATGAGTGTTTTGCTGGCATGTATGTAAATATGCCTTTACATGCAATGTTCATGGATGCCAGAGAGGGTGTCAGATCCCCTGGAATTGGAGTTATGGATGATATTTAGCCACTATTATTATTAGAGGGTGGTGCTAGGAACTGAATCTAGGTTCTCTGCAAGAGCAGCCAGTGTTCTTAACCACTGAGCCATCTTTCCAGCCCCTCTGATGGGATTTAAGTCAAGCTTTCAGTTATCAGGGAGGACTCATAGCCAGACTCAGTCTTGCTGTTGCTTGCATGCTTCAACTTCTCTTTTGCTTTTGACTAGAAAGCTCTGTTTTATTGCCAGGTGGCTTCTTTACAATCCAGGTGTCTTCATTAAACAGCTCGTGATTTTCCCACAGTTATCGGGGGTCAAAGAGAGAAGCACAAGAAAGAATGCGTGGGGGTTGATAAAATGGATGCTGTCCTGTCTTGATATCATCATTTTGGTGTTTCTTGATTTTCAGCCCTGATATAATGGAGGGGGACATTGTACAAGGAAGTTAATAACAATTGACTTCCATCATTGCCAGCCGTCTTAGAGGCTGCTTTCCTCACACGGGACATGATTCCTTTGTTACTTTCTAGAACTTGAACAACTAAAAGCTATGTGTAGATTTACATTCCTGAAGAATAATTGGACAAAATAATATGAATACTTATAAAAATGAGCTAAATAACAGGAGATCCTTTTAAATACAGTAGTTAAATTTCCCAGCACTCAGGAGGTAGAGCCAGGTGGATCTCTGTCAGTTTAAGGCCAGCCTGGTCTACATAGTGCGTTCTAGGCCACCTGGGTTTACAGGAAGACCTTGTCTCAAAACACCACTCCCCTCAAAAATATTTAATCAGGTACTATTTTTATTTCCTTCTTTCTCCTTTGTTAGAAACATGATTTTATTAATGACATATATTTAATCTAATCTTTAGCAAGTTCATACATGCATATATGCATTCTGATTAGATCTGATAAGATCGCCCCCTGCCCTATTTTGTTTCTCTCCACCTCTGTTTACCACCCTTCCCCAACTTCCTTTCGCACATTCATGTCTTTTTATTTTGTGACCCACTGAGTTTTACTAGGACCATCCCTATGACTGTGGGTGTGGAACTCTCCATAGAAGGATGGGTGGATTCACCTGTGGGTACACAACTGAACAGTGATTCCCCTTCCCCTGTCATCCAACTACATATAGCAAATGGTTCTCCGGGGAGAGGTGGGGGCCCATCATCCCTTTCCCCATCCATCAATAGCTGTTGACAGGCCTGGTCTTGTGTAGGTCCAGTGCAGGTAACCTCACCTGCTGAGTTCATGATTCCAGTGACCATGTCATGCCCAGAAGACAGTATTGTGCAGCCCTTCTCCCTGTCATTTGGCTCTTACGTTGTTTCCATCTTCTCTTCCATGATGTTCCTGAGCCTTAGAGAAGGTGGTATCAATTTACTATTCAGGGCTGAGTATTATTCCATTTTTATAGATAAGAAAACAGACAATAGCTAAAAATTTTGGCAAAGGTACACAGCTACTAAGTGGTCATTGAATTATGGAAGCTAGTAATCTGGCTGTATAGTCTTTGTCTTTAGTTATTAGTTATTATAGTATAGTTATTAGCTATACTCCTATGACTCTTTCCAGGCTTAAACTGTATGTTTTATAAGCCCTTTACCTATTTATAGTTCTGTTGAATTACTGGGGTTTTTTTTGGTATTTTTGAGGCAGGGCCTCCCTGTAGCCCCAGCCATCCTGGAACTCACTATGTAGACCACGCTGGCCTTGAACTCACAGAGATCCGCCTGCCTCTGCCTCCCGAGTGCTGGGATTAAAGGCATGCGCCACCAACGCCTGGGTGAATTACTGTATATTTTAAAGTTAATGATGTGATCATTTGTCATACACAGGAGAAAGATGTCCGAAAGTGGAAAGAAGAATTACTAGATCAACGACGTAGAATGATGGAGGAGAAATTACTTCATGCTGAGTTTAAACGAGAGGTACAGCTACAGGCAATTGTGAAAAAAGCACAAGAAGAGGAAGCTAAGGTATGTGCTGGCTGTAAACATTTAAAGATTCAAATGTTTTCTCAGTTGTTAGGTATATTAATAGAAGTTATCCAATTGTTTATTTATTCTAGAATAGAAGAATGTTTTACTGGCTTACTTAAAAGTTATTAGGCACAATATCATACATTATGATGAGCCCATGAACAGTATATTTTTGTAGGTCTGTTGAGAGGTGCTTGGCAGAGAATAAGATCGCAACTGTAACATATCCAATTGCATGAGCTTTACCATGTGTGCATCCCTCAAACTCTGAGTACAATGAACTTTCATAAATAGTCGCTCTTTGTAATTCATCTCTTCCTCCAAATCTGGAAATGTGAAGTTGCTGCTCTGTTTGTTTTCACTGTAGATATTTGAATTTTCAGAACTTTACATGAATGGGATCATATAGGTTGTACTCATCTTCTTTTACTCATCATAATTTGAATTTCATCCATGTTGTGTGTACTGGTAGTTTCTTCCTTTTTGTTTTCATGAACTATACCATTGTGTGGAAATACCATAGTTTGCTTATCCAGATATGTATCAACAGACATTTGTTTTCTTCTAGTTTTTGTCAATTCAAGGATCACTGTTGTGAGAATTTATTTATAAGGTTTGTGCTCATGTTTTCTTTCAGGTTTTTTGTTTTTTGTTTTTGTAAATACCAGAAGTGGGTTGGCAGTTATACAATAGGTTTATGTTTAACGTCTTTGAAAGTTTTTTTTTTATTCTGTGAGGGTGTGTGCACACATGCACACCTGTACTTCCAATGGCACACATATGGAGGTCAAAGGACAACTTACAGGAGTTGGTTCTCTACTTCTATCAGGTGGGTTCTGGGGCTCAAACTAAGGTCCCTCAGACTTGGCAGTAAGCACATTTACCCACTAAACCATCTCTCTTGCCCCATGTTTAACTTTTATTAAAGAGCATACATTAATTATATGAAATGTTTTATTGTAAAATTTTCATCCATGCAGAGAAAGCACTTTGATCATGCATACTCTGTTTTACCCTTTCTCCTCCCCCTCCCCATAGTCCCTTTTCCTTCCAGAAAAGCTTTATATAATACTTTATGTATTAATGTTTTCTTCTAGAGTCCTTAGTGAGAGAAAATATGCCATCTTCTTTTGTCTAAGACTTGCTTATTATTTAACCCAGACTGGCCTCAAAATTCCTATGTAGCCAAGGATGATGTTGAATTCTTTATCCTCTTGCCTCCCAGGCTTCCTATATGCCTGACATGTTAAACTATTTTTTTTTTCTGAGACGAGCTCACTGTGTACCCCTGGCTGGCCTGAAATTTGCTATGTATTCCGGGCTCCCCTTGAATTCAGAGATCCGCCTGTCTCTGCCTCCTGAATGGGAGGTGGTACATGCCACCATACCCCACCAGTTTAACTTTTTAAAACAGTTTTTCAAACTGGGATAAACTTGTGCCAACAGTGAATGAGAGTTCTGACCAACACTTGATGCAGTTACACATTTTAATTTTAGAAATTCCAGTTTAGCAAATGCAGTATCACATGTTTTTTTCTTTCTTTTGTTTTTTTTTTTGCAAAATGCACAAACCATAAATTTTATTATCCTCAACAATTATGAATGCATAATTCAGTGAAATTCAATACCTTCATAATGTATAACTGTCACTACCATCCATATTTACAGCTATTTGTGAAACTGAAATTGTACTCAATTGAGCCATGATTTCTTGTTCATCCCTTCCTTCTCTTCTGGCAACCACCTTTCTGCATGTGATTTTTGACCACTGTAGATACCTAAGTGGAATCATATCATATTTCTATTTTTGCAGCTAACCTTTTCCACTTAGCATAGTGCATTTAAATTCCTCATTGTTACAGCATACACCAGAATATCTTGGTTTATAGGTTGAATAATATTTTACAGTATGTATATACATTACTTTATGTACATTTTGCTTACCTGTTCATACATTTGCATTGAATGAACCTGAGTTGTGTCCACATTTTAGCTGTTGTATATAGTATATGTGTATACAGGTATTTGATACCTGCTTTGATTCCTTTTGTCTCCTTTTTTTTCGTTATTTTGACTGGTGAATTTTAGAAGTTTTCTATATACCCTACTGTATTTGTCAGGGTTTTATAAAGAAACAGAACTGGTAGAATGAATATACAGATATATTGTAGGGATTTATCAGATTAGCTTACAGGATAGAGTCTGAGTAGTCCAACAGTGGCTGCACCACACTGGAGAAGCTGAGACTCCAGTAGTTGTTCAGTCCATGAGGCTGGATGTCTCAGTAGTCCCAATCTGGCATTGAAGGTCTGACAAATTCCAAGAGATCTGTTAGTCATCAGTCGACAGCAGAAAATGAACTCGCCAGTAAAAGAGACGGCAAGTGGCAAAAAGCAAGTTCTCCCTTCTGCCATGGCCTTTTATACAGGCTGCCATCAGCTTCAGATGATCCAATCAAGAAGATTTCTCTCATTTCAGTTAATCCTAGATCTAGTCAAATTGACACCCAGGATTAGCCATTACACCTACATATCAATTTCTTATCAGATAAATGATTTCCAACTATTTTATTATGTTGTGTGGGTTACCTTTTTACTTCATTGATGTCTTTTTTTTAAGTCCCCTTCTTGTACTACATATCTCTGACTTCTTAAGCTGCCATCCCCCAATCAGTCATGGATCAGGTAATGCATAACAGAAAATAAAATAAATGTTTCAATTTTAATGAAGGCCAATTTACTTACTCTTTAATTTGTTGTCTGTGTCTTTGATTTCATATCTAAGGAATCATTGCTCAAACAAGCATCATAAGGCTCTTCTATGTTTTTTTAAGAGTTGTGTAGATTTAGTTTTACATTTAGATCTTTGATCCATTTTGAGTTAATTTTTTCATTATTGTTAACTAAGGGATCATATTCATTGTTTATTATATGGGTGTTCCATTTTCTACTCACCATTTGTTGGAAAGACTGCCTGGTCCTTATCAAAAATCATTGAAATAGTTGAGGATTTTTTTCTTGCTTTTATGATTTATTATGTTTGTAATTATACTTGTACCATACTATTTTGATACTACTGTCTTTGCAGTAAGTTTTGAAGTGAGGAAGTATGACTTTTCCATCTTTATTGTTTTTTTCAAGAATGTTTTGGCTACATAGGTTACTTGAGATCCCATATGTATTTTAATACAGTTTTCCATTTCTGAAAAATCATTAATAGAAGGTTGAGAAGGGTATGCTGAATCTGTAGGTTGCTTTGTTGTACTGATGTCCCCAAATTATTAAGTCTCCCATGAACATGGTATGATTTTTCCATTAATTTGTTTTAATTTTTCTTTAGTAATTTTTATTTTATTTTAAATGAATTATTTTTAATAATATTTATTATTTAATTAATATGTGTGTTTCTTTCTGTGTATGTGTTTGTGAAGGTGAGTACAGGTACACATGGAGGCCAGAAGAGCGTGTCATATCCCTTAAAGCTAGAGTTACATCTGATAGTGAGCTGTCCAGTGTGGGTGCTGGGAACTGAACTTAGGTCCTCTACAGGAGAAATATGTGCTCATACCCTCTGATCTCTCTCCAGATTCTTGTTCAATTTATAAACAATTTTATTATTTATTGATTTCTGTGTGCATGAGTATGTGTGCATGAGTGCTTATGGGCACATGTGCCATGGCATGTATGTGGAGGTCAGAGGACAACTTGTGAGAGTCCGTTCTCTCCTTCACTATGTAGATTCCAGGGAGCAAACTCTGGCTATCCGACTTGTCCTCAGGCTCTTTGACAAGCTAAACTATCTCCTCAGACCTTGCTTGATTTTTTTCTATACTTTGTTGCTTTAATTGTACATGTCTTTTGGATCATTGGTTAATTCCTAAGTATTTTATTCTTTTGGATGCTGTCATTAATTGTTTTCATAATTCATTTCAGATTGTTCATTGTTAGTGTGTAGGATTGAATTTGATTTTATATATATCTTTCTGGTTTGCTCAATATTTTATCTGGTCTAACTTTTTAAAATGAAATCTTTAGAGTTTTCTACACACCAGGCTTTTTCTTTATACTAATCTATATCTAAATAAAATACTTGATTTAAATTTGAATACTGTGTATGTTGATATGTGTGCGTGTGTATGTGTGTTCATGTCATGTTAAGGTCATAGGTCAACTTGGTGTTATTCTTCAGGAAGCATCCACTTTTTTTTTTTTCAGGAGGTCCCTCACTGGGATCTTGAACTTGCTCATTAGGCAAGGTAGGCCTGTTTCTGCCTCCCCAGAACTAGAATTACAAACATTTACCACTATGCCAAGCTTTTCACTAAGGTCTTTGTGCTTGCATAGTAAGCACTTTACCAACTGAGTGATCTACCCAACCCTCCACCCCTTCTTTTTCAAAAGTCAACTAACTGCTTTGACTAGAACTTCCAGGGCTATGTTCAATAGAAGTAATGAAACTGGGCATCCTTACCTTTTGCCTGATATCAAAATAATGGATTTCAGTCTTTCAGTGTTGAAGATAATGTTCACAGATGTGTAAATCAATGATAGATTTTTATAATGACATATTGAATTTTGTCAAAGTTTTTCTGCATCTTTGAAAATTGTTTCCTCCCCTTTATTCTGTTAATGTATGGTAGTACATTGTTCAGTTTTCATAAGTTAAACCAATTTGCCTTCCAGTAAAAGATCCCACTGAGTTACGTTGTATAATCCTTTTGATAAGCTCACAATGTAGACTAGGATGGCCTTCATCTCACTTTCCAAGTGCTAGGATTAAAGGCACCCATGCCAGCTTTTTCTTGAGAATTTTAAAATTAATTTTCAGAAGAGATCTGATCTATAATTTTCTTGTAGTCTGTTTCTTCCTTCAGTATTAGAGTAATCCTTTCCTCATAGAATGAGTTTGAAAGTATAGTCTCTCGTTCTTCAGTTTTCATGTAAAGGTTTGAACAGAATTGATACTTATTTTTCATATGTTTTGTAGAATTCACTCTGCAATCAGGGATAATTTCACTTTTTCCTTTTATATTTCTTGCTTGTACCTTCTTGTTCTGATTTTAAGCACATTAATGAATAAGAGTTGAGAAAAATAGAAATCTTTTCTGTTCTTAATTTAAAAGAAATGCTTTCAGCTTTTCCCTGTTTAGTACAAATATAGCTGTTGGTTTCTAATGTAAATCTCTTAGTATGGTGAAGTTCGATCCTTCTGTGTTTCTTCAAGACTTTTTTTTCAGAAATGTTGGAAGTTTTCAAATTCTTTTCTTGAATCTGTTATAATGATGATGTATACTAATTATATGAGTAGTTGGCTTCATTATGACATTCCCATGCAGGTCATAATATACTTTGACAAGATTACCTTATATTGTCTTCTTATCCTTATATTGTTCTTATTGTACTCTTTTCGTTCCCCCTTTCCTTTTTCATATCCCTAATATACTTTCTTCTACATTGATAATCATGTAATTTTTGTCCTTGATTCTGTTTGTAGCAATTTATTGGTTAAGTCTTTATTGACCCATCCTTGCATTCCAGGAATGAAACCAACTTAATGTGGTGTGGTGATTTTTACATTTCTGTTCATGAAGGAAATTGATCTAAGGTTTTCTTTTTCTTGTTATGCCTTTGTCTGATTTGGTTATCTAGATAAAACTGGCTTTGTAAAATGAATTTGAAATCATTCCATCATTTCTATTTTCTGGACTAGTTTCAAGAACAGTGGTGTCAGCTCTTCTCTAAAGGTCTAGCAGAACTCAGCATTCACTCCATCCAGTCCTGAGGATTTTTTTTGTGGAGAACCCCTTCTCCCTGCTTCATTCTCATGGGGTTTGATATTATATTTTATGAGGATATTTGTTTGTCTTTCTCCTTAGTTCTATTTTTATTATGTCATATATACCCTAAAATTGTTTCTTGTAGATTTTCCAACTTGTTATTTAGGTTTTTAAAATGTTCCTCTTTATTCCTCTAGATATTAGTGGTATTTATTGTAATGCCTCATTTTATTAATTACTTTTCTTTTGCTGTGATAAAACACCTTGACAAAGGGAACTTATAAAAGGAAGAGTTTATTTAGCATACAGTTCTAGAGAGATTAGAGTCCCTCGTGGCTAGGAGGCATAATGGCAGGAGGCCAGAGGAGAAAGCAAAGGGCTCACATCTTAAAGCAGGCACAAGAAGCAGAGAGCAGCTAGAGATCTGACAAGGCTTAAGAACTGTCCAAGCCCACCCCAAGTGACTTGCTTCCTCCCACAAGACCATACCTTCTAAGACCTCCCAAAACAGTGTGGCCAACTGAGGACAAAATATCCAAATACTTGGAGCTTATGGGAGACATTCTCATTCAAACCACCACATTCCATTCCCTGGCCACCATAGACTCATGACCATATAAAATGCAAAATGCATTTAGTCTGCCTTCAAAAGTTCCCATAGTCCTTACCAGTCTCAATAATTCAAAGTCCAGAATCTAAAGTCTCTTCTGAGACTCAAGGCAATCTCTTAACTATAAGCCCCTGTAAAATCAAAAGACAAATTACATACTTCCAACATATAGTGGAACTGAATACACATTCCCATTCCAAAAGGGAGGAATGGGGACATACTGAAGAAATACTGGACCAAAACAGGGCAGAAAACCAACAGGGCAAACACTAAATCCAGTAGCTCCATGTCCTACTTAGACTTTACTTCCAAAGGACTTTGTTGACTTAGCCCCTCCAGCTTTGCTGCATGAAATATCCACTTACCTCCTGGAATCATACCACTCCCTGTATGCAGCTCTCCTTAGTAGATGTCTCATGGCTCTAGCATTTGCAGTGTCTTCTTGGGGTCGTCACTGCCAATCAGGCTTCACCTTAACAGCTTCATGAAATGGCCTATCAGTGCCTTTTGGCCTGTCAGCTCTTTCTTTATGCAAGAGATGCCCCTGCTGCATGTTGCCTGGCCTTGGCAACTCTCTGAAACCATGTAGGAAAAACTGATGACCCCTTCACTCTTGTATCTTTCATGCCTCTAAGGCCAGCACCACTGCCAAGTTTGGCTGCACGTTTGGTATGGACCCTGCCTGCTTCATCCATGTTAGAAGCTTTTCTCTGCTGTGGTTTTCTAGGAGTTGAAAACCCCTCCAGCACTTTCCTTTCACAAAGTGGAGGCTTAGCTGGGTGTGGTCTTGCCTTGAAGGCACTCTTTCCATTGTTTAAGTGCAAATTCCTAGGCCTCTCCTTAATCACTTTAATCTCTTTATCAAAGGGATCCTCCCCTTAAGCACTTGTCTTGGCTTCCTAGTGCTCTTTTAAATCCAAACTGTACATTTTGCATTTCTTTCTTCCCTACTTGCTTGGTGTCACTGTAGATTAGCATAATATTCACCATTAATAGCCATTCCATGGGTTCTATATTAGGCTGTCTTGAAGTTTCCTCAGCCAAAGAAATTAGTCCATTACTTTTCAACTTAGCCTTGGGCAAGCTTTTAGACTCCAGCCAAACTGTTTGTCAAAATCTCAGTTGCTGCTTAAGTCCTTATTTCCTTCTGAAACTACACTGTTCTCAGCACTGCTTTCTTCAGGCTCCTACTAGAAGGGTCTGTTAAACTCTGCTTACAGCATTCAAATACTTTTCTAGTCCGAACTTCCAAAGTCTTCCACATTCCTCCCAAAACCCACATGGTCAGATCCTCACAGCCAACAGTCCACTCTCCGGTACCAATTGATAGGTAGAGAGCGGGCGTGAGCGAGCGGCGCGAATGGAGGAGGCACCGAGGCACAGATGGAATTCTCAGCGGGATGCAGCTTTATTTTGTACGGGGCACCTTTCCCTTGGGGAAGGGAAAGATGTCAGGGAAAGATGTCAGGGAAGGGGAGGGGAGGGGAGGGGAGGAGGGAAGGGAAGGGAAGGGAAGGGAAAGATGTCAGGGAAGGGAAAGATGTCAGCAAAGGGAAAGATATCAGGGAAGGGAAAGATGTCAGCGAAGGGCAGGGAAGGGAAAGATGTCAGCAAAGGGCAGGGAAGGGAAAGATGTCAGGGAAGGGACAGATGTCAGGGAAGGGAAAGATGTCAGGGAAAGATGCCAGCCCACGGGCTGTGAGCTGGGACTTTATATATGGGGGATTTAGGGTGTAGAAGGGGGGAATGTTTGGGGGGAAATCAGGGAGGGGGAAGCAGGAAAAGCAGGTAGGATTAGGGTCTGGAAGTGTTTACTTTTTCCCTCTTAAGAGAAAAACAGCTTCTAAAATCTCTGGTTATCAGGTAGAATCTGCTTATCCTATCTTTGGAGGTCAGAGGAAAGGCAGGCTGCTTCTCAGCAGAGTTTGTTTTATGGGTCCACTAGGCAGTAGAGGTTGTCTCTCCATGCATCTGAACAGGGTCCTCGATGGTTGACAGGTGTTTGTATACATGTGAAGGGAAGGAAAGTAACAACTGATTAAAATTAGTATGTGTTAGTTTTTGGATCTGGTTCTGAAAATATCTGACAAGGTAAGGAGCAATGGTTAACACCAAAGTGATAGAAAGCAGAGGGCCCAATAAGGGCAGAAGCCAAGGAGTTAGTCCTGTGAAAACGTCCCATTGAGATGACTGTTGGTACTGGGAATTTTTAAGTGAAAGATTTCTGTATTAGCTTCTTTTCTATTGCATAATAAAACCCTGTGACCAAGAGAACTTATTAAAGGAAGACTTTGAGCTTATAGTTCCAGAAGAATTATAATCAGTCATGGTGGGGAGGCATGGTGGCAGGAGGTGGCCAAAACAGAAGCAGAAAGCTAAGCAGCACTCACATTTTGAAGCAGGTACAGGAATCAGAAAGGGAATGGAGATCCAGCATGGCCACATGATCTAAGACCTCACAAAACAGCACCACCAACTGGGGACAAAATGTCCAAATTCTTGGAGTCTGTGGGAGACATTCTCATTCAAACCACCACACTCATATTTCACTAATTAATTAAGATCATCTTTGTCTTCCTTTTGATTAGTTTGGCTAAGAGTTGGCCAGTCTTATTTATCTTTTGAGAGACTCACCTCTTTGTTTCATTGATTTGTAATCTTGTGATGATTTTGTAGTCTTTTGGTTTCTGTTTCATTCAATCATCTCTATTGTTCATCATTTCTATTAATTTTGAGTTTGGATTTTTTTGTTGTTGGTTTAAAAAATTTTATTTATTTTTATTTCATTTGAATGAGTATTTTGCCTGCATGTATGGTAAATGCGTCTGTGCATGTAATGCCCATGGAGGCCAAAAGAGGGCCTTGGATCCCCTGGAGCTGGAGATGTGAGCCACCATGTGAGTGCTGGGAACTGAATCTGGGTTCTGTGTTAGAGCCACCTGTGCTCTTAACAGTTGAGCCATTTCTCCAGCTGCACCCCTCTTGTTTTCTGAAAGACCTTAAGGCATATCATTAAGTTGTTTATGTGCATTGTCTCTGATGTCTTAAAATGTAAACACTCTTAACTAAACTTTTGTCTTAGACTCACCTTTGCCATATCTCAGTGTTCTGATAAGCTGTGTTTATATTTTCATTTGATTGTAGGAAATTGATAGGTAAATCAAGGCAAAATGGGAGAAAGCGCCAGGACACAGACAAGAACTCTGGTGGGATAGAGTTTATTGGCAGGGAAAATGCATGGGACAGTCCCCAGTTCAGGGTAGAGGAGCTGACAGTTTACAGGCTGTTGGCTGGGGGCTTTTATACAGGGTTTTGGGAGATGAGGAAGGTGGGAAGATATTTTCAAACAAGTTAGGCGGGGGGGAGGGGCAGGGAAGGAGGGAGGGAGAGAGACAGAGAGAGAGAGAGAATGAACAGGGCTTGTCAGGAGAGAACAGCCTCTGTCAAACCACCCCCTTCTATCCCCTTCCATCAGCCAGGATCTGGGTCATGGGATAAGGGGCCCATTAGAAACTTATCAGGGGGAAGTAGCTTGTACTGACTGAGACAGTTCCTACATCAGTGGGTCTAGGGTGCAGGGGCCTGTTTGTCTTCTAAGATTATCAAAGGGGAAGCAGGCTGTGCTGAAACAGCTCTTGCAGGGATTGGGTCTTGGGTCATAGCTGCAGGGAGTCTGTTTATCTTGTCTGCAGGTGGTCAGAGTGCTCATTAACTCAATCCCTCTAATTCCAGAGAGCTTGCAAAACTGTGAGGCCCTGTTGCATTGGGGAGGGGGTTGCTGTAGATCCAAACCCTAACATTCCAGCCTTTTGTGTTATAGGATTGGGGTGCTGTCATTGTCTTGCTGCTGAACATGTTCAAAACTACCCACTGATCTTTCAAAGGTGTACTATTCAATTTTTTAGGTATTTGTATAGTTCCTCTTGCTATTGGTTTCTTGTTTCCACTGTGATCTGATAAGATATAAGAAATAGTTCAAAATGGTTTTTTTTGTTGCTTGCTTTGTACCCTAAAATAAGATGTATCATGAAAGTTCCATGAATTCCTCACAAGAATGTATTTCATAACTGTTAGATGAAGTGTTTTGTAGAGGTATGCTAAGACTGTTTGACTATAGTACATTTTAACTCTGAAGTTTATTTGTTGATTATTTTGTGTGGATTACCTATTCAGTGATGAGAGTGGATTATAAAAGTTACTGTTATTACATCTGGACCTATCTGTCCCTTTATGCTCAGTTCTATGAAAAAGGGTTCACAAATATTTGATTTCCTGACAGATTAGTCCCTTTATTAATTTGTAGAGAATTTATCTTTTCTGACTAATTTTGGCTTAGACTCTACTCTGTCAGATATGAGTATAATTACTTCAAATTTTGGATTCTCTTGGCTGAGAAAATTGTCATCATTTTACTTTCAGGCTTTGTATGTCTTTGCTCCAGGTGGAGGTATGTTTCTTGAATCTTCCCTTTTAAATCCTTTGATCCAGTCTGTGTCTTTTTTGAAACAGGGTCTTAGAGATCCCAGTCTGGTGTTGAACTCAACTGTATAACCTAAGAATGAGCTTAAACTTCTGATCTTCCTGCTTATACCTTTCAAGTTCTGGGCTTACAGGCATGTGGTGCTTCCACCTAGCTTATGTAGTGTTGTGGCGAGAACCCAGGGCTTTGTGCATGCCAGGCAAGTGCTATTCTACTGAGCTGTATCCCCAGCCCTAGCCTATGTCTTTTAATTGTAGAGTTATCATTGATAGTATATGGCAATTCCTCTCCTTTTTTTCTTTTGTTTGATTCAGACTCTTGTTTATTTTCCCTTGTTCATTTTAGAGATTTGCTGCTTTACTCAGATGATAATATTCTATGAAAAAAGATTGCATTTGATTATTCTTCTAGTGAGATTTATTATTTCCTGAGCTCTTGTGATTATGAATGTCTTTCTTCTTTTCTGAGAAGGGTTTAAGTATCCTCTACGGTGCTTGATGAGTTGCTATAGTTTGTACTTATCTTTGAACGTCTTTCCTCACTGAGTTTTAAGGATAGCTTTGCTGCCTGTAGTAATCTTATTCGTTGTTTACTTTAAGGACTTAAAATATATGGCTTTTAGAGTTTGTGCTGAGAAGCCAGTCTTACTCTGGTTGTTTCTGTACGTACATTGGAGCTTGTCTCTTGCAGCTTTCCATATTTTCTTTAGCTAGTACTCTTCACATTTAAATAGAGGTTTTGAAAGTTATGATCCTGATTGCTTTTTGTTTTAAATTGTTATTTAAGTATAATTCTCTTACTTGATATCCTGTGTTGCTGATGCCATTGTCTCTCATTTCAGCCATTAGAGTACATTTGGATTAGTTACTGAATTTTTAGGAATGTTTTGAGGATTTGATTACCTTGGTTTCCCACATTTCCTGTGGGTTTTTTCTTATTTCTTGTCTTTCTTTGTTGTGATTTTTGTATGTGTTGGGCTACACATCTCTTCCTTTTAGGGTGTGTGTATTTGTGTGTGTGTGTGTGTGTGTGTGTGTGTGTGTGTGTGTGTATGCACGCACATGTATGGTGGATGTGTTCACTCAGGTGTCTGTATACGTACATGCTTCTGTGAATGCTCCTGTATACATGTCTGTGGAGGTCAGGACTCAACAGTGTATGTCTTCCTCAATCTTATTTTTTAATCTTATAAAGTATTTTTATTGAGTTTTTGTGCATTTCTTATAATAGATCTTAATCAAATTTAGACCCCCCTCCCTCAAATGAACACCCATAGCTCCCCCTCCACTGTATTTCATGCATTCTGTCATTTATGTTAAGTCCTATCAAGTCAAGCATTGTACCTAGATGTCCCTCAGTGCAACTTCATCGACTGGAGTCTAGTCAGCATATCTAGGGTCACTCCCTTAAAAAAGATCTACTCTTGCTCACCTAGCAATAATCAGTTGACAATAGTTCTTCAGCTAGCATTGGGGCCTGCTACCCCATTTCCCTTGGTCTATGCTGGGTTTTTGTCTGATTGAGTATACATAGGTCTTGTGAATGCTGCCCAGTTCAAGTTGCAAGTTCATATGAGCAAGTTCCCAGTGGCCTGAAAGCCTCTGTTCCCTTATGTTCATGCACCAACCCTAGTTCTTACAGTCTTTCTGTCCCTCTCCTGTAATGGTCCCTGAGCCATGTGTGGGTGAGGTTTAATATAGGAGTCCCATCCAGAGACACATTCTTTTGTTCTCTAAAACTTAACCAGTTATGGCCTTCTGTGTGCATCACACTGTTGTATAAAGATACTTTGCTGGTGAATATTGAGTGATGAATTAGTATTCTCTCTGCCCCCTGTTCCACTATTTTCCATGAGGCTTAGGTGTTCCACTCTAGATGTGTCACTTAATACTGGGCATTCCTCAGAGATAGATTTCTGTAATAGCCTCCATCTGTTGCAAAAGAGGCTTCTTTGATGAATGGTATACAGTATACTTTGTAAATACAAGGATTCATATTTAGTATAGAGTAAGAAAATTCAATTGTCTAGAAATATGCCAGAGATTTTATTTTCTCTAGGATATGTGACCTCTCCAGCCATGTGTACTTGGCTACATTTACAGTGTCACCCATGAGTTCCCTCCAGTGAGAGGCTTTAAGTTCAATGAGATAGCTGTTGATTACCCCCTAAATAAAAGCGCCAGTGCACCAATAGAGATAGTTTGTTGTGCCAGCTGTTGTGGTTTTTAGGCTTTGGAGCTTGGTTGGATCATTGATTGATTTCCTCCCTTAGCAGCTTGAATAGGGTTCTCTAGAACTATGAGAGCTAGTCTTGGGGAGAAGGCTTCCAGCTCCATTGCTCCAAGTCCTCTGTCTGTGGTATGTTCTATCTTCAGCAGTAGAGTCTTACCTTCAAGTTCTAGGAGGTAATCAAGGACTGTGGTAATAGCCTGTGTTATTTTGGGAGTCTCTTGATCTGCCCTGACCAAGAACTTGAAGGGAGGTTTTTCCTGTCTGACACTTTGTTCCTTGTTATGTAACCTTCATGTTTACTCATACACTCATGTTTAGATATTGTAAGTATATTTTTCAGGAGTTTTTTGAGTTAATACATTTCCCTCTGGCTTTTTACACTACCTAGGTTTCATCTCTCCCTTCTCTGTTCCTTTCTAACCTCCCTCTTCCCCCCGCAGTTTAAGTGCACCCATTTACCCTTGATATTATCCGCCTCCTATTATCCCCCCTCTTAGTTCCTTCTTCCTCTTTGCCTGCATGGTTCTTTGTGTGTCCTCCTCTCCTCTCGTCCCAGTAGAATACCCCAGTAGAATACCCCGTCCCAGTAGAATATTCACCATTTCCCCCTTGGTAACATCTGTTTCCTACTATCCCCCTCTCAGGGTCTTTCTTTCCCTTTTCCTCCATGGTCCTTTTCCATTTTCCTGGCTCCTGCTGTTAAATCAGAATATATACTCAACATATGAGGCTCCTGCTGTTAAATCAGAAATATACTCAACAATGCCTCCTCTGGCATTGTATGACATGGCTTCACTTAACATGCATGTAGATAAAACACTTAAACACGTAATAAAGATTTTTTAAAAGTTCAGGCATGGTGAACTTTCATTCATTTACCGGCACCATTCATAATTTTGTTTTTCCTTACTGGTGAGTAAACTCCATTGTGTAATTATATCACATTTTCGTTATCCATTTGTAAGTTGAAGGACATTTAGGTTGTTTCCATTTCTTAACTATTGTGAAACAAATAGCAATAAACATGGATGTACAGGTATCTCTACAGTAGGATAAGTTCTTTGGTTATATGCCAAGGAGTAGTATAACCAGATCATATGGTAGATTCATTTTTAGTTTTATTTTTAAGAGTTCTCCACACTTCTTTCCATAGTGGTTGTATGCATTTGCATTCCCACCAGCAGTGAATGAGCGTTGCCCTTTCTCCACATCCTCATCATCATTTGGTGTCTTTTGTTCTCTTGATCTTAGCCAGTCTGACCAGGGTAAGATGAAATCTTAAGATGGTTTTGATCTGCATGTCTCTAATTACTAAGGATGTTGAGCACTTTTTAAGGTGTTTCTTGGCCATTTTTTATTTCTTCATTTGAGAACTTTCCAGGTCCTTAGCCCGTCTTTTTTTTGGGTCATTTATTTTCTTGTTTTTTGAGTTCTTTGTATATTCTGGATATTCATCCTCTGTCAGTTTTGTCACTGGTAAAGATTTTATTCCACTTAGTGGGTTTCCTCTTCACTTCCTTGGTTGTTTCTTTTGCTATATAGAAACTTTTAAGTTTAATGAGGTCCCCCTTGTTGATTGTTGACCTTAATGCCTGAGCAACTGGAGTCCGATTTAGAAAGTCCTTTCCTATACCTATATCTCTTAGGTTACCGCCTATGTTTTCTTCTAGCAGTTTCAGAGTTTCAGATTTCATATGGAGGTCTTTGATCCATTTGGAATTAACTTTTGTGCAGGATGAAAGATAAGGGTCATTCTTCTACAGTTGGAGATCCAGTTTTGCCAGCACCATTTGTTAAAGATGCTGTCTTTGCTCCATTGTATGTTCTTGGCACCTCTGTCAAATATTAGGTGGCCGAGATTGCATGCACTCATGTTTAGGTCTTCTGTTGTGTTCCATTGTTTTTGTGCCAATACCATGCTGTTTTTATGACTATAGCTCTGTAATATAGTTTTCAGGGTTCGGTTCCCAGCACCCACATGGCAGCTCACAACCACGTGTAACATCTCCAGGGGATCCATCACACTTTTCTGGCCTCCTCTGGCATTGCATGACATGGCTGCACCTAACATACATGTAGATAAAACACCTAAACACATAATAAAGATTTTTTTAAAAGTTCAGGCATGGTGACACATGCCTTTTTTTTTTTTGTCTTTTTGAGACAGGGTCTCCCTGTAGCCCCAGCTGCTGTCCTGGAACTCACTATGTACCTTTTTAAAAAAGTCTCATTAGAGTAGTATGGAAATACCTAATTGAATGTGCTTCATTTATATATTTACAAATTTCATTCAGTTAGACAAAACTTTATAAAAATGGTCTGTATAAAATATTGAACTGTTATTTTCAATGTAGACAATATTTCCAGTGGTACCTTCCTAAACTAGTTCTTGGTAAAGCCTATGGGTTTGTCATATATACTGGCTTATTATTTTGAGGTCAGTTCTCAGGGGGAAAATCTCAGTTATTTTTTCCTGTGCTTCACTGCTAATTTATATTTTGTGTCATTTTTAATTTCTTATTTTTATAGTGTGTCCTAGAATTAATTTGATTCTGACTTTCTTTGTTCTTACTGAAGGTAAACGAGATTGCCTTTATAAATACCCTTGAAGCACAGAATAAACGCCATGATGTTTTATCAAAATTGAAGGAATATGAGCAGAGACTTAATGAATTACAGGAAGAGCGTCAGAGAAGGCAAGAAGAAAAGCAAGCTCGTGATGAAGCTGTGCAGGTAGGATTTTATTCAGCAAGCATTTATTGAGCACCTTTCAATCCATAGGCTCTGAGTAGGTGCTGGCAAACCCAAACAGAAGTAAAATGTGGTTTCTGTGTCCAAAGGTACATGAAGAACTGCATCCTTGTAGGGAAACAAAGTCTCATTGCCAAAAGGCACTGTTGACACCTTCAGACAAGGTAGCCAGTGCTTTAGTCTGTGGGTGGTAGTCATGGAAACAGACTCTCTAATGTTAACTCAACGACAGACCTGCTATGTCCCATTATCATCTATTCATTTCTCATTGGTTTTGGCAAGAATGTTTCCTTCTTCTCCTGATCCAAAAATAATGTTATTGGAATAATAAAGAGTTAGTCATTTTGCTCATAACAGGGGCAGGTATCATTTATTGAGTAGTATCATCAGATAACTGAACTTTTAATTTCTGCAGCATACCAATAATTAGTTTTTAACTTCTATAGCTACCATTTTCATGATGGGAAGAAAGATTAGGGGATAAATTTTCCTACTCTGAATATTCTATTTTAGCATGTTTTTAGTAAAATGTCTTGCCTGTAGAGTCTCTTAGGACCTAAAATTTTTGGTACAGCAAACAAATTTGCAATGTTTAAACATGCAAGGAGACTTACTGTAGCTGTTGTAACTGCTTTTAGATGCTTTTACATCTGGTGATCACTTGAGTTTCTACATGCAAGCCTTTTGCAAGGCTTGGAAGTTGTGAAAAATGTGTATCTTTTTCTCAGGAGGAGCACATGTAAATGAACAAATATCAACTCATTAGGATGGAGGCTACAGTAAAGGCACTCTTTAAAAATGTTTTTTTCATTTATTTATGTGGGGGAGGGGGAAAAGGAGGCACCACATTGCTCAAGGAGAGGTCTGCAGACAGTTTGAGGAAGTTGTTTCTCGCCTTCCACCATGTGGGTTTCAAGGACTGAACTCAGGTCATGAGTCTTCGCAACAAGCACCTTTACCTACCGATCCTTCTTGCTGACTCTAGTAAAGGCATTCTTACAGCAAGGAGAGCACTTTTCCCCCTGAGAGTGAGGAAGACGTGACAAATCAGTACAGATTTCCTGGAGGAGATGATTCTTCAGTGACTATTTTAAAAATGAGACTGTACAAAGTATGTGGTGTAGTGCTATAGGTCCTTCTATGCAGGAGATAGGAAGGCAGAGAGTTAGGGCAGACTATAGAAAGTCTTCCTGTTCTGGTGAATATTGGAAGAGTAATATTTTAAGTTTCTTCACGCCACAGTGTTTTTAGGAAATTGAAGAATTAATGCATTTTAAGTTTCTTTTTTTTGTGTGTGCTGTTAACAGGAATTCCCATATTCATCCCTGATTTCTATTTGATTTGAATCCAATGTCTTATTTTTAATAAATGTCAAGGTAATTTTTATATAAAACTGTAG
>NW_008359594.1:2946767-2949508 GCF_000622305.1 Nannospalax galili | reverse complement strand
ATAAAAGAAACTAAGGAACATTCTTTTTTTATTATTAATTATTTCTTTATTAACTTATGCCCATAAATGAATGATAATTTAATACTTCATTTTTTATTTCAGTCAGTTCTTCATCATTATTGTTTATTTCTCTGCAGAAGGACCACTTTGTGATAATTCTGCTTTGTACATAGCATTACTTTTCAGTAGCCATTTAGCATTAAACATTAAATCATAAATAAGATACAGCCCTTGACCTATGGTAAATAATGAAATACAATTTAATGTGAAAGAGTGTGCAAGGTGTAGGTGTACCATACAGAAGAGAACAATTACTTCTGCTGGTGAGAAGTTTCTCTGGAAAAGGTGACTTCTTCATTTCTTCATTGGATTTTACTTTTTTTTTTTTTTGGTGCTGACGATTGAACCCAAGCACTCTATTACTGAGTTACATCCACAAATTGAGAACCTAACAATATTAATTCTTGTAATAAATCTATGAACATCAATGCATTTTCATTCATCTGGGTCTTATTTGGTTTCATTTACCAATATTGTAACTTTTAGTGCATACCGTGGACTTCTTTTGTTACGTTTATCTATAAATGTTTTATTTTTTCTTGGTGCTATTGCAAATGGACTTTTTGCTTAACTTTATTTTCAAATTATTCCTTGCTAGTTTGTAGGAATATTTCTTTATGGATCTTGAATCCTCAGCCTTGCTAAAGCTTGTTTGTTATCTGCAAGTAGAGATAGATTTTTTAAATTTATTTCACTTTTTTTTTATTTTAAGGTCTGAATGCCCTAGTTTTCCTTTTAGTTGTGTAACTGTTCTTATTCGATCCTCCAGTACAGTGTTGAATACAAGTGGCAAGATACCATTGTCTTGTTCCCAACATAGGGGAAATATTTCAGTCACTATTATGTGCTAAGTTAAGAGTAGGGTCTCCATCAGTGACCTTTACTGGTTAATGAAGTTGTTTTCTGTTCCTGGTTTGAGTGTTTAAAAATGAAGAGTATTGGTTTTTTGTGAAATGTGTTTTCTGTACCTTTTAACATTGTTATATGGTTTCTTTGTTTTTATTTTTTAATATTTTAGTCAGCGTTTTAACTTTATGTGTATGAGTATGTTGCATATATGTAAGTGCATCTGTGTCATGCAATGCCTTCGAAGGTCAGAATAAGGTGTCAGATTCCCTTGGAATGGAGTTATAGATGGTTGTTAGGCGCCATGTAGGTGATGGGAATTGTACCTGGGTCCTTTGCAAGAGCAGCTAGCACTCTTAACCACTGAGCCATCTCTCCAGCTCCTGTTTCTTTATTTTTAATTTATTTTAGTGATTTCTGTGGGAATTAACTTGTCAACCTAAACCAGTATAGTTCAGATTAATATCACCTTATTATCTGTACTATGATAGCTAATTTTTTGTGCCAGCTGGGACATAGAGTGCCTAGGTATTTAGGTAAGCATTGTTTGGGGTGTTTTTGTGAGGATGTTTTTGGGCGATTTTAACTTTTAACTACCAAAATTATTTATTTTGTTGTTTACAATAATACACATGATGCTGCATTCATATCATCAGTTTCTTAAATTTTAAATATTAAGAATATATGCTTGCAAGGGCTAATCAGCATTTAAGAGCACTGACTACTCTTGCAGAGGACCAGGGTTCAATTCCTCTACCTACATGGCAACGTATAACAGTCTGTAACTCCATTTCCAAGGGATCTGACACCCTCTTTTGAACTCCTCAGTCATTGCATGACACAGGTGCACCTACATACATGCAGGCAATACAGTCATACACATAAAATAAAAATAAATAAAAAATAAAAAAAAGAATATATGCTTGCATTCAGTTACTGTGACACATTAGTGAATTCCTCCGAAAACAAAAAAAAAGTATATGGGAAGATGTACATTCTCAGACCAGGAAGAGGCAGAATTGGGGCCAGAATCATCTTCTGATGGGATCACTTTGGCTGAGAGAGAGAGAGAGAGAAGAGAGAAGAGAGAAGAGAGAAGAGAGAAGAGATCCTGTGCCATTTTATATAAGGTCCTTGAGCATTGGAGGATTTTTAAAATATTTAGTTTTATATGTATGAGTGTATTGCCTGCATGTGTATAAGTGCACCCATGTGGTGCATTGCTCATGGAGGCCAGAATATGATGTCAGATCCCCTGGGACTGGGGTTATGGACAACTGTCAGCCAGCATGTGGGTGTTGGGAATTGCAGATCCTCTGCAAGGGTAGCCAGTGCTCTTAACCACTGAGCCATCTCTCTAGCCCTCACTGGAGGATTTTTAAATCCTCAAGGATCCTGGAGCTAAAAGCTATGTTACTAATGGAGAACTGTACTTTATTTCTCCTCTTAAAACAGCCATGAATTTAAAGGAGGTTGTGATATTTCTTTTAGAAGTGAAATAACAAGCGTTGCTCCCTTATGTTCTGAGTATGTCTTTATTGTTATGCAATGTATACTCTTGATTAGATTTAGGCTTAGTTCCCATAAATATTCTGCTTTATCATTTTGCCTAATGATTTGGATCAGAAATAAGAAGGAGTTAGAAGAGTCTTTACTTAGGCTACTATAAACATATTCCTGGTATTCACATAGTGTCTGTCTAAGAGTGGGCAAGATGGCTCAGCTGGTAAAAGTATTTGCTGATGAAGCCTGACTATTTGAGTTTAATCTGTGATGGAAGGAGAGAACCAGTTCCTGAAGGTTATCTTCTGATCCCACATACACGCTTTAATATA
>NW_008359594.1:2939270-2946746 GCF_000622305.1 Nannospalax galili | reverse complement strand
TGTGTGTGTATATATATATATATATATGTATACACACACACAGCAATAATAAATAAAATCAGATCTAAAAAAAGTGGTTTGAGATTCTTCTATAGGATTAAGAATTAGTTGTATTTCTGGGCTAGAGAGATGCTTCAGTGGCTAAGACCACTTGCTGTACAACCATGCAGACCTGGGTTCGGAAACTAGCACTGTCATAACAAGCTGGGTATGGCATCTTGCACACCTGTAACCCTAGGATTCTGGGGGTGGGTAGAGATGAGGATTTCTAGGGCTTGCCGGCTGCTAGCCTAGCAAAAACTCTGAAACTACAGGTTCACAGAGAGACCCAGTCTCAAAGGAGTAAGAGTGATGGAGTAGGATACCTCATGCCTTCCTCTGGCCTCTGTGTGCACAGGAGTGAGCAAGCAAACACATGTGCATACGCTCCTCTGCCCCCTGCCCACCTCACCCCCACAGAATTGATTGTATTTCTAATTTCTTTGTTAATTTAAATTATTCATTTACATGTACATAAATTTATAATTCTTGCCATTTTATTTATAGATTCATACTTCATTTATTAATAGATATTTTTGAACTCCCTGCCCTATGCAGCTTTCTTTATAGGTTACAAGTTTCCTACCTTTAGACAACTTATATTTTAGATTGGAAAATGTTAAATGAATTTACTACTTTTGCTCTTTAGCTATAAAATTATTCACTCTTTCATTTTTTAAAAATCAAATGGAAAACTTGGTTACTTTTTGTTGTTGTTTTGATTCAGGGTCTCACGCAGCCTAGGCTGGTCTTAAACTCATTATATAGCCAATGCTAGCCTTGAACTCCTCATTTTCCTGCCTCTACCTCATAAATGTTGGAATTCCTGGTATGTGCCAGTGTTGTATGACTTCTCCCGTGGAGGTGTTGACAGATACCTGTTTGCCCCACATAGGGAACAGATGACAGAAAAAGAAATTATTCTACCAATATAGATTCATGAACCCATTAGTTAATTGAGTTATTTACATGCACAGCACAAGATTTCCAAAAGCTGCATGCCTGGAACTCAGTGCCCTGCAGTCAGATTTGCCAGGCTGGAAGCTCATCTCCTTAGCAGTTATTACTGCAGCTAGGTCTTGTAAAACTGGTAGGGTCTAGGAATTTACTGAGCTTTGTAACTTTGGCCTACTTCTTGAGTCTTGGAGGCTTCTTCCATCATCAGGAGGAAGCTACATAATAGCCACACTATGGGCCTTTATGAAATTTTGAAATTCAGGTAATTGACTGGTACAATGTTTAACAGGTCTTTATATCTATGAAAATATTGTGCAGTTTGACATATTTACAAGTCTACAACATGGCTACATTGTGTGTGTATGTGTGTGTGTATATGTAATTTTCAAAATGAAGCATTAGTATAATGTTTTAAAAGTCAATTTATAATTACTTTTGAGATCTTTTATACATGAGTATTGTATTTACATTATTTCCAGGCCTCCCAGTCCCCCTCCAAATCCTCCCATATCCTCTATTCCCTCTCAATTTCTCATCCTCTTCTGTTTATTTTTACATTTATATACATATATTTATACATATATACACATGCATATATATTGCACTGAGTCCATTTCCTGATGCTCATGTGTACCTGTGTTTAAGGCTGCCCACTTGGGATAACCTCTCAGGGAGCCAGTCCCTGGAAGGAAACTGATTCTCCTTCCCTCAGCATCCATTGATTGCCTGTATCTCTTCATCTTGATGTGGGACCCTGTGAAATTTCCATCGTTTACCTCGACATGTCAGTTGGTTTTGTCATTATGGAGATCATGTTAAACTACCATCCTATGAAGATTTCATTGATATAGCTTCTGTATCATGTGTACAGTTCATTAATTAGCAGCAGATGTGTTATCCCTCTGGGTCTTATATTCTTTCTACCCCCTTTTCTGTGATATTTCCTGAGCCTTAGAGGTTGCATTGCAGGCACATCACTTAGGGCTGGGCACCTCACAGTCACTTATTCTCTGCATTTTGGGCAGTTGTGGAACTTTGTAATAGTCTCCATCTGTTGCATAAAGAAGCTTCTTTGATGAGTGGTGAGAGCTACACTTGTCTGTAAATATGAGGACACATATTTAGAAGATAGTAAGAAATTTCACTGGCCTAGGAAAGTGACAGTTATAGGTTTTTCACTAGGGTCTATAACCTCTCTACCCATGTGTACTTAGCCAGTTTTACAATACCACGCATGAATTCCTTCCCATTAAGTGGACCTTAAGTCCAATTAGACATTTATTGATTAACTCCTAGATAGAAGTGCCACTACTGTACCACTAGAGATAATTTGCTGGGTTGCTTATTGTTGTGGTTTGTGGGCTTTACAGCTGGGTAGGATCACTGATAGTTTTCTCCATTGGCAGCTTGCATGGTACCTTTTGATATTGTGAGAACTAGTCTTTGGGGAGGAGGTTTCCAGGTCAATTTGAGCTCAGTTGCTCCAAGTCCTGTGTCCAAAGTGTATCAAGTCTTTAGCAATAGGGCCTTACCTTCCGATTCTGGGAGGCAATCAAGGGTTGTGATAATAGCCAGAGTTATGTTGGGAGTCTCTTGGACTACCCTGACCAACAACTTGAAAGGTTTTCCTTGCCTGGCACTAGAATGTTTGTTATATAGCTTTCAGCGATACACAAATACATATTTATTATGTGTCTTTTTCAGTAGGCTTATTAAATATAATATTTTCCTTTGGCTTTTCACACTTCTTAAGCATTATACATCTCTCTTTCCTGTCTCTCCCTGTGTAGCCTTCCCTCTTCCCTCCCCAGTTAAAGTACCCATCATTTTTCTCTTGATAACACCTATTTCCTCTATACTCCTCTCTAAAGGGCCTTCTTCCCCCTCCCTGTATGGTTCCTTTCCATTTTCCTGGCTCTTATGGTTACATCAGAATATGTATTCACATCTAAGGACTTGGAGCTAGGATCCACAAATGGGAGACAACACGTGTTGCTTGTTTTTCTGAGTCTGGGTTTCCTTACTCAGTATAAAAGTTCCTATTTCCATCCATTTACTTTCAGATTTCTTGATTTCATTTTTCTTTACTGCTAAATAGAACTGTCTTGTGTAAATGTATTATATTTTCATTATCCATTCATCAGTTTGCCATGGGAATTAACCCAAGACTGACCTGACACATTGTGATGACTCAAGCAGAAGTAGTTTTTCTTTATTACATGCAGGCCTCACTCTGAGCTCCTGCACTAGAGAAACTGAGGCCCAGGGCAGAAATACATACAGGTTTTTATAAGATTTTTCACAGCATCCTTTGACAGTAACCATTTGGTATATTTGAGTCTTTCAGCATAGATGTATACATGCCTTTTATGCTATTATTATATATATGTCATGTTTTACAAAAGCAAATATTTTGGGCAATTGTGTGCAAGAGTTGTAACGTTCCCAGTAATATGATATATTGTTGATGGGGGTATAGTCTTATCTATTTTTAACAAATGTGACACGCTCTAAACAGATGTTCCCTTAAGATCACAGACTGTGGTTTATGGTTGTCTGTCCTGCCCTATCTCAGTCTGAGACTGAGCTCAGAGTAGAAGATTTTCCTTTATGGTTTGAGTACAAGTACAAGCTTCCAAAATCCAAACTGTCACTTCTACATGTATCAACAAGCACACTTATTATTTGACATACATAGGGTTCCTATCAAATATATTTGTTAATACTTATTCATCTGCTGTATAGAACAAAGTTATGCTGTGGTCATAGTTCATTAGTTCCACATTAGGTTAATTTTTTCTTATCAGGTTGAGGGACATTTAAGTTGTTTTCCATTTCCTTGTTATTTTGAAAAGAACAGCAATAAACATGACTGAACAAGTATCTCTGTAGATGAATATGAGTCCTTTGGGCATATGCCAAGGAATGGTGTAGCTGGATCATATGGTAGATCCATTTAAGAGTTTTCCACACTAATTTCCATAGTGGCTGCACCAGTTTGTAATCCCACCAGCAGTGAATGAGGGTTCCCCTTTCCCCACATCCTAGCCAGTATTCATGGCCATTTTTTTTCCTTGTTCTTACCCAGTCTGACTAGGGTAAAATGAAATCATAAAATAGTTTTAATTTACATTTCTCTAATTACTAAAAATGTTGAACACCTCTTAAGGTATTTCTTAGCCATTTTTATTTCTTCTTTTGAGAATCTCTGTTCAGATATGTAGCTCATATCATATCATCTGCAAATAGGGATATTTTACCTTTTTAAAAAATACCTTATTTTTTATGTGTATGAGTATATTGCCTGCATATATGTAAGTGCACCTGTGTCATGCAATGCCCACGGAGATCAGAAGAGAGAGTCAGATTCCCTTAGAACTGGAGTTACAGGCAGTTTTTAGCCACCATGGGTACTAGGAATTGAATCTGGATCTTCTGTAAGAGCAGTCAGTGCTCTTAACCTCTGGGCCATCTCTCTAGCTCCTTGACCTTTTATTTTAATTTCCAGATTTTTGAGTTGTATTAGTAAATCATTTATTTGTTTGTTTATTTATTTATGTATTTATTTATTTATAGACAGGGTCTCCCTATATTCTCAGCTGACCTAGATCTCCCTATGGAGACAACACTGACCTCAGTCACACAGAAATCCACTTGTCTCTGCCTCCCAAGTGCTAGAATTAAAGGTGTGCAGCACCATGCCCACATCTTTATGATTTTTTTGATAACCCTTTAATATTCTATGAAACCAGCATGCAATAAATGAGAAAGAAGCAAAATACCAAGGAATATCCCTTATAATTCTTAGCATAATGTTAACAAATAGTCAACAGTATTTAATGGATAACAAGGTGTTAGATCATAACCAAATGGTGTTTATTAAAGATGTAGATCTGAGTCAATATGTAGGAAAATGTAATTGATATAAGCCACTTATTAACAGACTGGAGAAATAAAATCACATAATCACATTAATTAATGTAACAAAAACATTTGATGGAGGTCCTTAGAGCTATAAATTTCCCTCTTAGAATTGCTTTTAATATGTCCCAGAGGTTTTGTAATGTGTAGTTTCATTTTCATTTAGTTCTAGGAATACTTTTATTTTTTCCTTAATTTTTTCTTTGACATATTCATCATTGTTGTTTAATCTCAGAGTTTGTGTAATTACTGGAGCTTCTTTTGCTGTTGATTTTAAGTGTTATTGCATTGTGGCCCAATAGAATACATAGAATTATTTAAAATTTTTCGTATTTGTTGAGGTTGGTTTTGTGCCCCAGTATGTGTTCCATTTTAGAGAAACTTCCATGGACTACTGAGTAGAATATGTATTTTTTGATGTTTGGGTAGAATGTTCTGTAGATGTCTGTTAGGGGCATTTGATATATGGTATTATTTAATTCAAACGTTTCTTTGTTTATTCTTTGTCTGGGTGACCTGTGTATTGGAGAAAATGGGGTATGAAGTCATCAACTATTACTGAGTTGGAGTTAATTTGTGTCTTGTAGTCTTGTGCTTTTTTAATGAAATTGAATGCACCAGCGTTTATAATTGTAATGTCTTCTTGGTTCATTGTTCCCTTGATCAAAATGAAATAACTTTAAAAAAAATCTCTTCCAATTAATTTTAGTTTGAAATCTGTTTTGTCAGATATTAGGAGAGCAACACCTTTCTTGGTCCCATTTGCTTGGAATATTATTTTTCCATCCTTTCACTTTAAAGTGATGCCTGTCCTTGAAGATAAGATGAGTTTCTTGTAGACAACAAAAAGATGGATTTTGCTTCTTAATTCATTCAACTAACTTGTGTCTTTTGACTGGGGAGTTGAGGTCATTGATGTTTAAAGTTATTATTGAAAGATGTGTCTTGGTTATTGTGATTTTATTTTCTTTTTGTTTTCTTAGTCCTGTTTTTTGTTTCCATAATTATAGCATCATTTGTTTTATTTCTGTAATCTTGGGTACAGCCATTCCTTTCTTCAGGCCTTCTATTGCTTCAAGTATTCTCTTGGGCTGTTTTGGTAGACATCAGTTCTTTCAGCCTATTTATTTCATGGAAGATTTTTCTTTCTCCTTTAACTATGATAGGCAGTTTTGCTGGGTAAATTAGTCTGGGTTGGCATCTGTGATCATTTAGAACTTGGAATATATTGCTCCAGGCTCTCCAGCTTTTATAGTTTACATTGGAAAGTCAGCTGTAATTCTCATGGGTTTTCCTTTATATAAACCTTGTTTTTCTTTAGCAGCTTTCAGTACCCTCTCTTTTATCTGTATATTCATTGAATGATTTTACTGTCATATACCATGGGGAGTTTCTGTTCTGGTCCTATCTATTTGGTGCCTGTGTGTACTTCTTGTATTTATATGGGCATGTCTTTCCTTAATTGAGGGAAGTTTTCTTCTGTAATTCTGATGAAGATCTGGTCAATACCATTGTCTTGAGGTTCTTTACCTTCCTCTATGCCTGTAATTCATAGATTTTCATAGTCTTTTCATAGTGTTACATAGCTCCTGCACATTCCATTCCTGTGTTTCAGTCTTTTTTTTCATATTCTTTGCTGAACAGTTCAATTTTCCAACTTTATCATCAGGTCTTGATATTCTATTTTCCATTTGATTCATTATGCTAGCAAGTCTTTCTCCTTTATTTTCTAGTTGGTTTTTTTAGTTTTTCCATTCCATCTTCACTTGATTTTTCCTCAGTATTTCTCTTTTTTGAAATCACTTTTCAAATTCTGAATTGACCTTATCATTTAATTTAGCCACATATTTGTATTTTCTTGTACTTCAGTTTATTTCTGTCCTCTTTGAATTCCTTTAGGTGTTTATTTTTTTAGGTGTTTATGTTCTTCAAAGTTCTTGAATTCTTTGGTCATCTTTTTCTTTAAATTTCTGTGACTTGGGATTCCCCTGGGTAGTTCTCATCATAGAATGCTTCTGTAGGACTCATGGGATTTGGTGGGAACATATTATTTTGTTTTTTTCTTGTTGTTTATGATTTGTGTTGTGATCTGGTTACATGGTCTTCTTTTTTTGCATGTGTGTCCGATATGGGATTCTATCCTGTCTTTGTCAAATGGAAATATGGTTCTGTTTTTTGTCGTTGTAGCTTGGTTGATTTCTGATCAGGTATGAATAATAAGTTAGTCTGTACTTGAGGTTCTCACTTTTGATTTTTCTTACTGGAGGGACAAGTGTGATTCTAGGCTGGTCTGATATGCAAGGTGGGTAATCACAGCTAGGATTGTATGTATGGAGATGGCAGCAGGGTGTACCAGTTCTAGCTAGCCCCCTTGGCTAATCTGGACCTGGAGCACCACTTTCCAGGCCTAGTCCCAGAGGGAGAAGACAATTTATTATTTTTAAAATTTTATTTCTCAGGAATTTGATCTCATAAAATGTTATGATAAGCTTCATTTTGCTTCTTCATAGTTAGCCCCTACATCTGTGCATTTCATAGTGAAACATTTTCCAGACATAA
>NW_008359594.1:2908836-2939208 GCF_000622305.1 Nannospalax galili | reverse complement strand
TAGTAGTAGTAGTAGTAGTAGTAGTAGTAGTAGTATGTGTGCATGGTTTATATACATATGGGCACAACATGCTATGATGTGCCTGTGGAGGTCAGAAGACAAGTTTATGGAATCTGTTCTCTCCTTTTACCTTTACGTGGGCTCTGGGAATCAAACCTAAGTTTGACAGGCTTGGCAACAAGCACCTATACCTGCTGAGCAAGTTGACCAGCCTCAGTTTTCAGTTTTATGAGTTGAAATCTTGAATAGCTCAACGAATTTCCAGTTATCCTTGATTAGTAATTAGAGATAACTAGGAGTTCATGAATAGTATGCCAGACATCAAAGAATATCCTTCAGGGGCTAGGGAGAGGACGCAGTGGTTAAGGGCACTCACTGTTCTTACAGAGGACCCAGGTTCCGTTCCCAGCATCTACATGGTGCTAACAACTGTCCATAACTTCAGTTCCAGGGGATCTGATGCCTTCTTCTGATTGACATGGTCATATATGCAGGCAAACACCCATACACATAAAATGAAAAATTTTTTAAAAGAATATATTTTAAATCTAGTTTAATGGTCCCAGTAGTCTGTAATATGCCACATATGTTCCCCTCAAACCAACAAATTCCCGCCCATTTCTACAGTAGGTTGGAAGAAATGTCTCAGTTCTACTGGCAACATGGTGAACATTAGCAAAGTGCTGCTGCTAGCCAAGATACACACAGGACACCATAGTTTATATTGAAGTTTATCATATTTTTTTATCTATCAGGAATATTTATTAAAGAATATGATCTATCAGTTAATACATAAAAATATAGAATGTAGTTAATATAGCAAGAAAAGGAAGGTTGACTAGTGATTTTAAATGATATTGGGGACTTATCATTGCAGTCTGCCTGATGAATATGGTTACCCAGCAAGGATAAGAGCCACAGTATTAGACAACTGTCATATGCAAATACAGAAGACTATAACGATGTGATTGTGTTTGTAGCCAGAATGCCTTATTACAGAAGAGAAAGGATTTAGAAGTTGAGCAATAGACTAAAATGGGTATTTCTCACATTATGACATGCAAATGGCCAACATGTATAAGATAAACTGCTCAGCTTCAAGAATCATCAAGGAAGTAAAATGCAGAGCAAAATCACAATGAGATATCACCTGACTCAATTAGAAGACCTATTATGAGGGAAAAAACAAACAAACAAGTACTGGTAAGAATGTGGAGAAAAGGGAACTCTTATATACTATCAGTGGGAAGATTAATTAATATGGCTATTATGGAAATCCGTATATTACCTTTTGTCATGTTGACATACCTGGAAGATGGAATCTCTATTGAGAAATTTCCTCTATATCAGTTTGGTCTGTGAGACTGTCTGTGGAACATTTTCTTGAGTGCTAATTGATATAAGAGACCCCAGCCCAATCCTAGGCAGCTGGGCCTGGGCTGTATAAGAAAGGTAGCTGAACAAGCCAGGGGAGGCAAATCAGTAAGCAATGTTCCTCCAAGGTTTCTACTTCAGAGCCTGCTTTGAATTCCTTATTGGGTTTCTCTCAACCATGCACTGTAATTTGTAAGCTGAAATAAACCCTTTCCTTCTAAAGTTAGTTATGGTCAGTGTTTTTTTGTTTCATGTTTATTTTTATTGGGTATTTGTGCATTTCATATAAAACATCTTACTCATCTTTATACCCCCTCCTCCATTTGGAACCCCCCCCAAACCCATTAGAAAATATATTCTGTCCTGTATGTTAAGGCCTATCAAGTCAAGTTAGTGTACCCAAATGTTCCTCGGTCTGAGTTCATCCACTGGTGTGTAGTTAGCCTATCTCGAGTATCTTCCTTAAAGAAGATCTACTTTCCCTCGCCTAGCAGTAATCAACTGTCAGTAGTTCTTCACATAAGATTGGGGCCTTCTGCCCATTTCCCCAGTTCTATGCTGTATTTTTGTCTGCTTGAGTTTGCATGGGCCTTGTGTATATGGACACCATTGCTGTAGGTTCATATGAACAAGGTCGCAGGAGCCTTTAAGACTCTGTTTCCATATGGCCATGCACCTCCTCCCCTGGCTCTTATAGTATTTCAGCCCTCTCTTCCACAGTGGTCCCTGAGCCCTTGGTGGATGAAGTTTAATATAGGAGTCCTGTCCAGGGACCCCTCTGAAGACTCTTATTCTCTATGCTTTGTCCATTTGTGGCCTTTTGTGTTCATTGCCCTCTGTTGTGTAAGGAAACTTCATATTTTTTGAGGATTTCTTACAGTGCATTTTGTTCATATTCACCCCAGCTTCCCACATCCTCACCTCTCTACCCTTCCAACTTTGTGTCCATTTTAAAAATTAATAACTCATTGACTACAATCTGTGCTGTCTGTTCTATATTCTCCTAGATGTGGGGCCATCCACTGGAGCATAGTCAACCTACCAGGAGCCACACTCTGAAATAAAACTGACTCCCTCCCCCAGAAGTTATCAACTGTCCATAGCCCCTCAGGAGTAGGGGCTCATGGACTCCTTATCCCTCCATAGTAGAATGTTCACTGGCTTGATCTTGTGCAGGTCTTGTGCAGACAAACACAGCTGCTATGAATTCATGAGTACAGCAGTCATATCATGTCCAGAAGGCACTGTTTTGCTCTTTTCCTCCCTGACCTCTGGTTCTTACACTCTTTCTGCCCCCTCTTCTGTAATGATCCCTGAACTATGGGGGAGGAGGTGTGATATAAATACCCATTTGTGGTCCAGTCAGAATGGCTAAGATTAAGAAGACATAAGACAACAAATGCTGGCAAGGATATGAGGGATCCCTCATGCACTGTTGGCATGAAAATTGTTGCAGCCACTGTGGAAATCATTATGGTAGTTACTCAAATATGTAGAAATAGACCTACTGGCTGATCCAACTATAGCACTCCTGGATATCCAAAGGATTCTTTCTAGTTCCTGCTATAGGGACAGTCTCATCCAGGGTCACTGTTGCTCTAGTCACAATAGCCAGGACATGGAAACAACCTACATGTCTATCAACTGATAAGTGGGTAATGGAAATGAGATGCTGATATACAATGGACTGCCATTACCCTATAAAGAAAGATGAAATTTTCAGGTAAATGGATAAAACTGTAAAACATTATACTGAGTGAGGTAACCTAGACCCAGAAAGATAAACACATTCTCATTCATATGTGCATCTTAGTGTCGAATCTTTAGATTAGTGTGTTTAATTTGGAGGACCTGTAGAATACAAGAAACTAGAAAGGAATCATTGGGGTGGGGATGTTAAGGAAAGGGGGATAGTAGAACACAGTGATATGAAGGGGAAGGAGGTTTAGAGAGAGATGGAAGGGTAGGGGAGAAGAAGAGGTAAGGTAACTCTAAATTTATCTTATTCAGATCAAGTATCTAATGCCTATGTTATCATCAACATTATCATGATTATTAATAATTTACTGTGATAATTTACCCAGGTGATAAATGCTTTTTATTTATCACATGGTCTTCACAACATTTTAAGAAACAGGTATTACTATTTATCTTCCAGAGATAAGGTACAAAGAATTTAGCTAGATCAGAGTCACAGCTAGTGAATAATGGGGTCAGGGAAGAAAGCCAAAGAATCTGGCCCAGTGCCCACGATATACTCACCATGGTGAGTTCTTTGTTTCCTTCTCTATCCCACCAGCTTCCTTTACTTGATTCCACTATGAAAGTATTATATTTATATTTATTTCTTAGTTCAGAAATAAATCTATAACTGGGATATTTTGTTGTTGTTTAGGCATTCGTATGATCATGTTAGCAGAAGGCTTGGAAATTTAGTAATTGCTTAAAACAGTATTTATTCTCATAAAGACCTCATATCATTGATACTTGTTTTTGTTTAAATTCATAGAAGTTGTGTACCTAGTAGCTAACCAGGAAGATAATAAGCTAGACTATATGAAGTTTTGTCAAAATTAGTCACCTTTGATCATTTTCATTTTATATATAGTTCTTATAAACTTTCATTTTTTTTAACATTAGGAACGCAAGAGAGCCCTAGAGGCAGAACGGCAAGCCCGTGTAGAAGAATTGTTGATGAAGAGGAAAGAGCAAGAAGCCCGAATTGAACAACAAAGACAAGAGAAGGAAAAAGCCCGTGAGGATGCAGCGCGGGAAAGAGCCAGGTATCTAATTTACTATCTTGATTTTTATGTTGATGAACAGTTTGCCACATAACAAATATTTATATCAGGCCTTAAAGCCATTTGATGTCATGCTTGTATTTTAGAAATAATCACAAGTAGAAATGTGCTGAATTCCTGGGAATATCTAAGAATTTTGATAGCGTGTTCAAAATGAAAACCTTTTCAAACTTCCTGTTAGCCGCAAAAGTTGGAATTTCAAAATGTTTTTGTGTAGAGGAAAATAGAATGCAATTCTGATTAGCTTAAGTAAAAAGAAATTTTCTTTCAAGATATTTGTAGCATAAAGGTTAGATCAATTGAACTTTTTTATTTATAGGTTATTTAGATTTCTTTGAGTCATAGATTATTTAAAAGTATATATATATATAGTTTGGGAATATCATGCTTTCTGTTACTGCTCATTAATGAAATCTTTTGTCATTTGAAGAATATTTTTGTATATTTTCAGTGCTGTTATATTTATTAAGACTTGGTTTATAGGCTTAGATATGAACTATCCTAGAAAATGTTCTTTGTGCCCTTGAAGTGATATTGGTTTGGCACTTATCAACTAAATAGTTGATCAAATAAATAGTTGGAATTGTAATTTTAATTTGCATTTCTCTAATTACTAAGGATGTTGAACAATTTTTAAAAGCTCTTTCTTAGCCATTTTTATTTCTTCTTATGAAAATTCTCTGTTCAGATTTATGTCCACATGCCCACCCCTCTTTTTTGGTCTTTTTGAGACAAGGTCTCCCTGTAGCCCCAAGCTGGCCTGGAACTCACTATGGAGACCAGACTGGCCTCAGCCTCTCAGAGATCTGCCTGCTTCTGCCTCCTGAGTGCACCATCATGCCCAGCCCATAGCCTGGTTTTTAATTGGGTCATTTGTTTTTGTGATTCTTTGTCTTTTGAATTCTTTATTTTGGAAATAAATCCTTTATTAGATGTACAGCTGGCAACAATTCCCTCCTGTTCTGTGGGCTTCCTCTTGATTCCTTTGATTGTTTCCTTTGCTGTGCAGAAGCTTTTTGGTTTAATGATGCCCCATTTGTCGATTGCCAGCCTTTGTGCCAATTTTAGATTTGTTGTGTGTATGTCTCAATCTTTTTGTTCACTGTTACTGATTCGTTCTTTGTTAAAGTAAAACTTTTTGGTGAATCATTTATTTCTTTCTTTACTTTTTAAAGCTCGTTATTTAATTATTTGCTTAATGATTGCTATCTGGATTATAATATCTTCCTTCCTTTTTATTTCGCTCCCTCCCTCCTTACATCCATCCATCCATCCATCTATCATCTATCATCTATCTATCTATCTATCTATCTATCTATCTATCTATCTATCTATCATCTATCATCTAATTTATAGACAGAGCCTCGCTGTGGTCCCAGCTGACCTAGAACTGGCTGTGTAGACTATCTCAGTCTGTCCTTGATCTCTGCCTCCCAATGGCTGGGATTAAAGGTGTGGGCCACCATTCCTGGCTTTTAGTATTCTTCTTGACTTCCTATAATATGCTGAGGCTGAGAACTAAATTACTAGTTATGGTAAAATAAAGCAACTTTGTTCCAGTATAGCTGGAAGTCTTCCTCTTGTGCTGTTACTGTGACCTGCCATGCTTCTGTGTATGTCATATGTCATAAACAGAACAATTCAGTGTTATATTATTTCTTATGCTGTCCTGTATTTTCTTTTAAGGAAATAGAATAAAGTAAAAAAGTACTTTTGCATTCCTTTATACTCCTCTAGGGATGTATTCATGATTTCGGATAGACTTCATTTCTTTCATTAAATTATCCTCCTGCCTTTTTTAGCCAGTGGAACTTCCTTTAGTGTTTCCTTTTTTTTGAATAATTTATTGAGAATTTCATACATACATGTAAGGTGTTTTGATCAAATCCATGCCCACTCCCCTCCAACTCCTTCCATATCTCCCCATCACTTTTTTCTGATAACTTCATGTACTCTTTCTTCTTCTTCTTTTTAATGGGGATTTTTGCTACTTTAGCATTACCCCCTCTGAAGAGGTAACCCTAAAATATTTTAAGGATTAGATAAAAGCTCCCAAATACTTTCAACATTTTTGGCCTTTGGAACAGAGTATGTTGGTGTGAGGCCCAACGACATTGTGAGTTTTAGCCAAGAAACTGGCTACTTTTCTTTGGGGTCTTTTTACCCTAACACAAATTCCTACCTCCTATTCTTATCACAACATCCTCTGAAGAGGTTACCCAAATTGCCAATAGGGAATAGATACGCAGACCGCTCTGGCTTCTTCCATGCTGAACTGGGACACAGAGTGAGGCGATTGGGGTACCCCTTCAGTGGGTTTATCTAAAAGATTCCCAAATTGCATAAATCTTATATCTAGGGGGAAAAGAAAGTCCTTGAATCGTGACTAGGAGATGTGAAGGAGAAGTAAGGCAAGAGTAATTAGCATTACGAGTTCTAGACAGGGAACTAGAAAAAAATCGGAACAGGGCAATTTTCAAATGTTCATATGTGAATCCATTGGAATTTCTTGACAAGGGCATCCCTTGTCAAGCATCCCTTTATTAGGTTCCTCCTCATTTTTCTTTTGTCTGACAAGACTGGACTCGAGAGTGATGAATTCAGGATTTGCTTTCAGGCATTTTGATAATTGTTGGAGTTGTTAGAATCAGTGTCAGTTCCCTCTCAAAGGCTTCTAGATATGGGGAGAAAACAAATTTGGTCATCATTTTAGAACAGTAGCGGGTTGTCTCCCTTAGGTACAGGTGAGCGCTACAGTATTGCACACTAAGATTTGAAATCTTACATCTGAGCAGCACTTTCTGGATAGGAACAAAATCATCAATGAGAAATAATTGTCTAAATAACATTTTATATGGACTTAAGCCTAATGTCTGGGAAGTGTAATCCCTTGAACTCTTAAAGAAATATACTGATGAATTTACTCTTTGGTTATACTTTGCTTTTGGGTGTTTAAGACCATACAGTTTGCCCAAATAAATCGATTTATTTTTACTCTTAAGGTCGTTTGAGGATCTGTTCCTCAGGGGTCACATGGGCTTGGGAGGCGCCCCAGCCTGGCTCCTTTCCATCTATGTGAAGATAAGTCAAAAGTCCTGTTCGACCATGGCTGGCTTCACTTGGAACCATGGAGGAGATGTTTCCTCTGAGTTGACCCTCTTTTTCGTAGACTGGACACTGGTTCAAGTCTATCTGGTGGGGTCTCCATGGCCTCCCTGAACAAGAGAACAGGTGACTCACCCCAGTTACAGGACATTCTGAGAGATGTTCCATAGTCCCCTGGAACTTAGTTGATCATGGAGGGGAAGGAAGATTATGTGTATATTATTTTTGTCTCACCCTTTATATATCATAACAAACAAACCTACACAGACCTTCATCAATTGCTTAGACTTTCTCATTTTTTCTATTTTGGGAAAATATCTCCATTCCCATATTCTTTGAACATCTTTTACATTCTCATTTTTCTTTTTTTTAATAATTATGAGACAATAGCATTAACAAATAAACTTTCCATCTGTTGTAAGAATTCTTTCCTGGGGATACTAAGCAACACTTACTCCCTTTCATGGTTCTAATGTCAAGCCAATGTATGATTGAAGTTTTACTGGGGAATCAATTTGCAGTTAAATGGATGGTTCCAGAAACTGTTATACTAAATGAAGTAACACAGACTCAGAAAAATAAAAGACATATGTTCTCCCTCATTTGTGGATCCTATCACCAAATCCTTTTAAATTTCATGTCCTTTTAATAAGATGATGCTGTACAGCAGTCTCTTCTGCATGAAATAACTATAATCATCACAACTTCGGTTGTGCCTGATCATTAAACATCATCACAATTAGGCTTGTTGATGGTTGTGCTCCTTAATTAAAGGAGGGCCAAGCAGGGTCATTGGACCCTCACTGGATTATCCAGCCACTCTTCTGAGCCAACTGTATGTAATTTGACCCTAATCACACATGGTCTCCTGGATTTGGGGAGGGCTAAAGTATACAATCTGGGGAAGGCTAGGAAAAGAAGGCTTGACCCATGATGTGTAAAGGCTTTGCAGTGTGCATACCCTCAGGTCATTCATACACCTTAGCAACCCCTTGGTTATCTCCCTAAGTAAGCTCAGTAAATTCATTGCTTCCCTCAGTGTTTCTTGTAAGGGATTTTCCTTGCAGTGAGTTATCTTGATCTTCATTCGTCTGGGAATGTTTTAAATGTCCCTCATTTTGAATTATAGGTTTTCTTTCATAATTTTAAATCTTCTGCTTTTTTCTGTTTTTTTCTATGAAAATTTTGCCTTTAATTCTACTTGTTTTTCCCCCTGAATGTAGCATTATACCTTTCCTCCTTCATTATAGAAAACTCATTCTTTTTGTCTCTTGACAACTTCCTTTGTGTTTGTCCTTTCTGTGCATTAATATGCTTCATAGTTAAATTTGGGGAGTCTTTGGACATAATTTCTTCAAATACTTGTCTGTTTTCTTTAGGTTCCTTGAGGTGTGATGATTTCTCAGACTTTCCATAGTTTTGATGATTTCACAGTTTCAAAAAGTAATGTTCAGGATTTTTATAGTGTTTTTCCATTAGGACTTGTCTGGTACTTTTCTTATAGTTAGATTAAGGTTATGATTTAAAAAATTTTTATGTGTATGAGTATATTGCCTGAATGCGTGTAAGTGCACCCATGTTGTACAGTGCCCACAGAGGTCTGAAGAGGGTGTCAGATCCCCCTGGAACTGGAGTTACAGATGGTGGTTAGCTGCCATGTGGGTGCTGGGAATCAAACCTAGGTCCTCTGCAAGAACAGTCATGCTCTTAACTGCTGAGCCATCTCTCCAGCCCCAAGGTTATGATGTTTTTTAAGAAAGACTACACAGGTGAAATAATCTTAATATACCAAAGGTTTATGCTGTTAGCTTGATTTATCTCTGGTGTGTGTGTGTGTGTGTGTGTGTGTGTGTGTGTGTGTGTGTACACGTACGTGTGTTTGTTCACGAGTTCATGCATGTGTCTTCAATTGTTGCCTTATTATTTTTTTTAATGTGTCTCATTGGTCCTAGAGATCACCAACTGGGCTAGACTGGCTGACCAGTAATCTCCAGGGATCTGCTAGTTTCTACCTCCCCAGTGCTGGGGTTACAGGCACATGCCATCAAGCTCAGCCTTTTATGTGGTGCTAGAGATCTGAACTCAGGTCATGATAAGCGCTTTATCATCTAAGCCATCTCTCCAGCCCTGATGGTGTTACCTTTGATTACCTAACTGAAGTACTATTTGCCAAGTTTCTGCCCTATATAATTTTAAACACCCCCCACCCCTTTTAGTGGTGCTTAGTGTTAAACCCAGGACTTCTGGCATTCCAAGTAATCAGTCTCTCACTGAGCTGCATCCTCAGTTCTAGAACATCTCTTTGCTCTCCGTTTTTGAAACAGCCACTGAGAGTATAGCTTTCTTTTTTTTTTTTTTTTTTCTGTGATGGGGTCTTACTATGTCGCCTTGTCTGGTCTATATCTCACTATGTAGACTAGGCTGGCCTCAATCCCACAGAGATCTACCTGCCTCTGTCTCCAGAGTGCTGGGACTAAAGGCATGTGCCACCACGCTCAACCATATCTTAATCTTAAAGGATGGGGAATTATTCCTCCTCTCTATGAGAACAGAATACCTACAGTCTGTTTTGAACTTTTTAGTACAGAACATTTGTTAATTCTCCTTTTACTATGTTCCTATTCTAGTCAGCTTTTCATTATTATAATAATATACTTGGGACTGGGTAATATATAAATAAGAGGTTCATTTAGCTCAGAGTTTTAAGGGTGGAAAGTCTTTACAGCATGGCACCAGCTCTAGAAAAAACCTTTGTATTATATCCTGAGAATATATACAAGCTCTCTAGATCATATGGTGAAACAATTCATGAGGAGTAGCCTGTCTTGTTCTTTTTTATAATGGGCTTCTCTGAGGGCTGGAGAGATGGTTCAGTGCTTATGAGCACTGACTGCTCTTACAGAGGACTGCTCTTACAGAGGACCCAGGTTCTATTCCCAGCACTCACATGGCAGCTAACAGCCATCCATAACTACAATTCTAAGGGATCCAACACCTCTGTAGGCATTGCCATGACACAGGTGCACTTACATACATGTAGGCAATACACTCAAACACATAAAATTTTAAGTAGTTCGAAAAAAAAACAAACAAAGAAAAAACAAAGGCACATAAGTAACTGGTCTCTCTGAAGAACTCACTGAGGTCCTTTGAGAACTTCATGAATTCTTCCAGGCACAGCATACCCAATGACCTAATTGCTCCATCTTTTAAAGGTTCCATCACTTCCCACATTGCCACATTAGGGTCTGAGTTTCCATTTTGTGGGGAATAAACCACACTGAAGCCATAGTACTGCCTTATTCATTAAATTCTCATTTTTATATTAAAAGGACTTCATTTACTTTATATTTTATTATAATTCCATGCAACTTTATTTTTAAAATTTTTATTGACTTTTTGTCTATTTGATACAGAAAACCATCTTAATACCACCTTCCCCTTTGACACCCTCCTATAGCTCCCCCACTGGAGTTCATACATTCTGTCATTTGTATTAATGCCTATTATGTAAAGTTAGTGTCCTGAGATGTCCCTTAGTGCAAGTTCATCCTAGAATCTCTCCCTTTAAGATCAGCTCTTCCGCACCCAGCAATAATCAGCTGCCAGTAATTCTTCGACTAAAATTGGGGCCTACTGTTCATTTCCACAGTTTTGTGTTGGTTTTTTGACTACTTAGGTTTGCATGAGTCTTGTGCATGCTGACACCATTGCTGTAGGTTTGTATGAGAAGGGTCCCAGGCACCTGTAGGACTATTTCCACACGGTCCTGTACCTCCTACCTGCTCTTACAATCTTTCTGCCCCTCTTCTGCAATGGTCCCTGTGCCCTGGGTGGGTGGATTTTAATATAGGAGGCCTGTCCAAGGACCCACACTCTATAGACTCATTCTCTGAATTTTGGCCATTTGTGACCTTTGTGTTCCTGGCCCTCTGTTGCATGAGGGAGCTTCATTGATCAGAGTTGAAAGATTAATGCATCTCTTCATCTTCATTAATGTTCTCTTCATCCCTTGTTCTGTGTTCCATGAGCCTTTGGTGTAGAAGTTGCATCCTGTATGTGCCTCTACACATCTTAGACTTGGGCAGTTCACAGACAATCTTTGTGTGTGGCCAGTTCTGAAACTGTAATTATCTCTGTCTCTTGAAAAAGAAACTTCTTTGATAGGGTGGTGACTGGGATACTTGTTTATAAATTTAAGGATCCATATTTTGCACATAGTAAGAAATTATATTTGTTTAGGGATATGACAGCCTTGTGTTTTCTCTAAGATCTATGACTGCTCCAGTCATGTGTATTTGGTTATGTTTACAGTACCACACTTGAATTTCCCCCCATTGAGTGGGCTTTTAGTCCAATTAGGTAGCTGTTGATTGTCCCCAAGATGAAAGTGCCACGACTGTACCAATGACAGTTGCTGTGCTGGCCATTGATGTGGTTATTTGGTCTTGAAGCTGGTTTTGTATCATCCCTTGATGTTTTCCCTTGGCACTTTCATAGCGCTCGCCAAAGCTATGAGAGCTAGCCTTCAGAGGAAGTGGTTTCAGATCAGTCAAGACAGCTTTTTAAAGCACCACAATCTGTAGGTGTGTATTTACCTCTTCTTCCATTTTAATTCTAAACACATAGAACATAATACTCCCTTCCATTTAGGAGCATTCAGTATTGTCCTTAACACTGAGTTCTCTCCAATTTCAGGATCTAGCATGGGCAGCCATACTCCCATGTGCCATCCTAGGCAAAGGACATATCCTGAATATCCTTGTGCTGTCATCTCTAGGGATTTTTTTTTGAACTTTTTAGTCCAGAACATTTGTTAATTCTCCTTTTACTATGTTCCTATTCTAGTCAGCTTTTCATTATTATAATAATATACTTGGGACTGGGTAATATATAAATAAGAGGTTCATTTAGCTCAGAGTTTTAAGGGTGGAAAGTCTTTACAGCATGGCACCAGCTCTAGAAAAAACCTTTGTATTATATCCTGAGAATATATACAAGCTCTCTAGATCATATGGTGAAACAATTCATGAGGAGTAGCCTGTCTTGTTCTTTTTTATAATGGGCTTCTCTGAGGGCTGGAGAGATGGTTCAGTGCTTATGAGCACTGACTGCTCTTACAGAGGACTGCTCTTACAGAGGACCCAGGTTCTATTCCCAGCACTCACATGGCAGCTAACAGCCATCCATAACTACAATTCTAAGGGATCCAGCACCCTCTTCTGATCTCCGCGGGCACTGCACAAATAGGTATACCTACATACATGCAGGCGATACACTCATACGCAATAAATAAATAAATAAACAAATAAATAAATAATAAATAAATAAAGTAACTGGTCTCTCTGAAGAACTCACTGATTTCCTTTGAGCACAGGAGCCTCTGATGGAGAACAGGACTGGCATGAGAAGAGAGAAGAGAAGATTCTACTATTTTAAAACAGGGCCCCACTTTACTCAGAAACACAAGGTGAAAAGTCACTTATAATAATACGGAGTTAGTTTTGCCATTTCAAAGATGTTAGGGATCAGGTTTAATTTCTGTTTTAAAATTTATTTTTATTGAATTTGTGTGTATTTCATATAGAAAATCATCTTTAGACTCCCTTTCACTTTGGCACCCTCCTGTACCCGCGCCCCCACTGGCGTTCACACATTCTGTAATTTCTTTTAAGGCCTATCATGTAAAGTTAGTGTCCCCAGATGTTCCTCAGTGCAAATTCATCCACTGGGATCAGTCCCTCCCTAGGGACTGTCAACAATTCTTCGACTGAGATTGGGGCCTGCTGTTCATTTCCAGTTCTGTGCTAGGTTTTTGTTTGCTTAAGTTTGCATGGGTCTTGTGTATGTTGACACCGTTGCTGTAGGTTTGTATGAGAAGTATCCCAGGAGCCTATAGGACTATTTCTATATGGTCCTAGATCTTACAATCTTTCTGCCCCCCTTCCACACTGGTCCCTGAGCCCTGGGTGGGTGGATTTTAATATAAGAGTCCTGTCCAACTACTCACACTCTGTAGGCTCTTATTCTCTGTGTTTTGGCAATTTGTGACCTTTTGCGTTCCTGGCCCTCTTTTGCATGAGTGAACTTCATTGATGAGACTTGAAAGATGCATTAGTGTTCTCTTTATCCCTTGTTCTATGATCCATGAGCCTTAGGTGTAGAAGTTGCATGCTAGATGTACCACTTAGGCTTGGGCAATTCACAGACAATCTCTGTGTATGACCAGTTGTGGTACTCTGTATTATCTCTGTCTCTTGAAAAAGAAACTTCTTTGATAGGGTGGTGACTGGGATACTTGTTTATAAATTTAAGGATCCATATTTTGCACATAGTAAGAAATTATATTTGTTTAGGGATATGACAGCCTTGTGTTTTCTCTAAGATCTATGACTGCTCCAACCATGTGTGTTTGGCTTTGTTTACAGTACCAGACATGAGTTTCCCCCCCATTGAATGAGCTTTAAGCTCAATTAGGTAGCTGTTGATTACCTCCAAGATAAAAGTGCCATTACTTCACCAATGTCATTTTCTGTGCTGGTATTTGATGTGGTTTTTAGGCCTTGCCGCTCAGGTTGGATCATCAATTGATGTTGCTAACCTTCATGGGGGCGGGGGTGGTAGCTTCCAGGTTAGTCCCAGCTCCATTGCTCTAAATCCTGTGTCCAAAGTATGGCCTGTCTTCAGTAATAGATTCTGACCATCATGTTCTGGGAGGCAATCAAGGACTGTGACAATAGCCTGAGTAATTTTGGAGTCTCTTGGACTACATTGACCAATAACTCAAGGTTTCTCCTGTCTGGCATTGTTTCTTGTTATGTGGCCTTCCGCTATACTCACAGACTCATGTAGAGATTTTGTATGTGTAATTTTTCCTTAAGATTTTGGACTAATATAATTTCCTCTGGTTTTTTATACTAGCAAGGCACTATTAATCTCTCCTCTTTCCCTGTCTTATTGTCCCTCCCTGCCCTCTCCATTTAAGTGTCCCCATTTTCCCCATTTCTCCCTTGATAATTTCTGTCTGCTATTGTTATTGTTCAAATTGTTTTACTTTTGGGCATTGGGAATTCTTGTTGTTCACTGTTGTATCTTTGACTTACCATTTTCTTTAATAGCACTTTCTTGATTTCTGGTAGCTCTAGATACCTATATTTCCCTGACCCAACCCTAGGACCGGCAATGTATTTAAAGAATTCTGGTTCTTTTTGTCGGAAGTTAGATTTTTTTGTTGATGCTGCCCTTTTTTTTAAATTAGCAACTCAAGATGTATTTTATTTTTAAACTTCTAAAATTTGAGAACAAAATAGCCTAGGTTAAATGCTAGTTTTCCAAATGGAAAGCACTCATGTGGAGCTCAATTTTTTCTGGCTGATATACAAACAATTCCTAACACCCTAGGTGGGTGGCTATATTCCGGTCTGAGAGATGATCTGACCAACTTCAGCTGGTAACGTCCCTTTTGACTCCTTGGTAAGGGTTTAAAAACTTCAGATAACTGCTGAATCTTACACAACCCAGTGCTCTCCAAATGTCTCTTGGGAACTGTGCACCATGTACAGGAAGCTTCATTCTTCTTTCTCTGGTGTACCTCAGAGATGGGCATGGACACAGTTATCATACAATGTCCATTCACCAGAAGAAGGCCTGGTTAGTGTTGAGCTGTAAGTGCATTCTAATTATCTTGATGAGTTCACTCATGTTGACGTGATCAGACATGAGGAACTTGGTTTTATCCAGGTCAAGCAGCTGCTTCCTATCCTTGTACAGTTCTTTGATCACTGGGATCTTTGTGGGGTGCAGCTCTGGGATGAGCCAGACATCTTCCACTCTTTGTTCCAAGCTGTGGTGATGTTTGAAGATCTTTTCCAACAGCATGGTGTGGCGTTCTGGGGTCGACAGCCTGTTGCTGCTTTTTTAACTGCCTTTATTTCTTTACTGAAATTCCATGTTTGTCGAAGTCATTGTTACCACGTTTTCTTTGTTTTGCTATATTTTAAAAACATTTTATAGTGATTTCATAGCCTGTTAGTAGTCTTTCTGTGGTAAACTCAACATAGGGCCTCATTCCCAGGCAATTTTAGTTCACCACTTTTATTTTTCTGAGCATGGTTGTGCATCTTTGATGTCTCTTTTTTATTGTGTACCTCTGGGGAGGTGAGGTACGTACATGTCACAGTATGCATGTAGGGGGTAGAGGACAACTTGCAGGAGTCCATTTTCTCCTTCCACCATGTGGGTCCTGGGGATTAAACTCAGGTCATTAGGCTTAATGTTAAGTGCCTTTACCCACTGAGTCATCTTTCCCACTAAATAAATGTCATTTTTACCAAAATAAACTCTGTATAGTTTATATATTTAAATAGTACATTGATTTTTAATGAATAATAGCATTTCTTGGTAGCCTGTCTAATTCCAGTAATCCAAATCACTGTAGCTGCACATATCTCTAAGCTTAGTAATGTTCATGATTACATTTCTAAGTAATTATCATTTCTTGTTATAATTGTAGCAAGTATTTGATTTCTTATTATAGATGATGAGATTTTAATATTTTCTCTCATATCCCCAGTTCGTAGTCAATTTCTTACAACTGAGCTACTTCGTACAATCTAATTGTATTTGCATTTGTGTAGCTTTGGTTTCTGAATGAGTTACTGGGGTATGTTTTAATTTCTTTGGTGTCCTCTGCACCAATCACTGAATCATTCCCAACATTCAAAGGAAACATATTTAATTTAAGCAGGTTAGTAATTATTGTATTTTTTGGTGGAAGCATTCTGTTTTTCATTCCTTTGGCTTTAGTCTCAACTGGTCATGTTTAGGTTTAAGCACTGTTATCTTAGAACTTCTTTTTGCCTTTTACTCCTGTATTGAAACATTGTTTTTGATTTCCATTTCTCCTTTTTCTCAATAAACTTTCATTTTGATGCAGTGTTTTTGAGTAGGGGTGTTTGTATTTTGTTTTTTTTTTTTTTCTGACAGGGTCTCCTTGTAGCCCCAGCTAGCCTAGAAATTACTATGTAGACTAGGCTGGCCCCCATCTGTTAGAGATCCACTTACCTCTGCCTCCTGAGTTGGGACTGAAGGTATGTGGGTCGCCACTATGCCCGGGTGAGGTGTGTAACTTAAAAAAAAAGTATATGTATCAGTATTTTGTACGCATATACGCTAGTACACCCATGTTGTGCAGTTCCCATGGAGGCCAGAAGAGTGAGTCAAGTCCCCTGGAACTGGAGTTACGGACCATTGTTAGTGTATGGGTGCTGGGAACCAACATGGGTCTTTTGAAAGAACAAGTGTTCTTTACCACTGAGCCATCTCTCCAAACCCTGGGGTGTATTCTTAAGTAGCCTGTAGATAGACATTTATGGGAGCTAACGTTTGTGAAGCTACATGAATGATCTCAATGTGTCTTCTGTCTTTTTCTTGATTAGACATAAGATTCTTGGCTGAAAGTGATTCTCTTGAGAATTTTGAAAACCTTAGTAGCTTCTTGGTTCTAGTGTTGTTGAGAAGTCAATTTTTATGCCTCTGGTATCTTCAAAACTTCCTACTTCGGGTGTTTACTGTTTCTACTCATTGTGGTAGTTGGAATTCAGTCAGAAAATTCAAACAGACTAGTTCTGGAAAGTACTTTAAAAACCTTTTATTTCTAAGGTGAAACACAGTAGAAGAAGACACCAGATGTTGACCTCTGGCCTCCACAGGTATATATATGAGTGCATATCAGCCAGTACATTCATAAACACACACAGATTTTGTTTCTTCCACCCATTTTTTCTATTAAATATAATGCTTTTGAGTCTTTTTAAACAAATGTTGGACATTCAGAATTCTTTCTCTTAGTTTTCTTATCCTTTCACTTGATTCTCAGCTTTATGAATTTTCATTCCACTTTGTAGCCAACTTTTTCAGTTCTATTTTTTAGATTTTCTTATGATTTTGAACATTTTTGAGCTTTTATGGGATTCTGTTGATTGAATTGCCTTCTTTATTAGTTTCTCCCCAAAAGCTTAGATATAGTGTTCTCAATTTTGCTTTTCAGTTTATAAAATTTCATGGATGTTCATAGCACAGTCATCATTTCTCCTTCCATTCTCTCTCCACATGAGTTTATGCCTTTCTGTTATCTTCTTGTGGTTTTAATAGGATTTCACAGGAGAATAAATGTCTATCCTCCACATGTACTATTTAAACGACAATCCCAGAACAAATACTTAAGTCCATGCTTGTGCCCAGAAACTTATTTTTATAACTAATTAGCTGTGTTGCCCCAACACCAAAAACAAAACAAAATGAAATGAACTTCTGTTGCTTCCCAATTATTTATTGAACAATGTAACTGAAATGTATAGGCATGCAGAAATTTTTAAAAATAATAGCCTATTAGAATATATAAGCCTTTGCATCCTAGTTGTATTTTTTAATTTTATGAGATTAAAATGTGTTAGTCCAAGCAGTTGAATTTACAGTTTTGACTGTGCTTTTGCAGAGACAGAGAAGAGCGATTGGCAGCACTCACCGCAGCTCAGCAAGAAGCTATGGAAGAGTTGCAGAAAAAAATTCAGCTCAAGGTAGGGTTATCAGCTTAAATTTGAAATTTTGGAGCTTACAATGGAGCATGTTACATTTTTGTGGAATAAAAATTGAAATAATTTGTATACTCAATCTTTAAACAACTAATTCGAACTCAGCTGTCTGGAAACTAAATTTATTTTGATGTGATACAAAGAACCACTGTGGACCAACCATAAAGAAGTTTAACATTTCCTGTTTTTACTAATTGATCAGTTGCTTGAAGACATTACTCCTAGGCTTTTGTTATTATTTTAATTATTTATAAATAACTCAAAATAGGTTTCTTGTGCTGTCTTTCATCTGATTTCAGTGCTTATGAATTGCATAATTTTAACTTGGGACTTTATGGATAACTGATAATTTCTACAAAACTTTTTCCAATATTATAGCATGTAAGGTAGTCTCTGCTATGTGAATGCTTTATATTGTATTATAATTAGTTCCATGTTTGCTCCTCCTAGAAATAGCAAGCCTTTAAACTAAATGATCATATTTTAGGGGCTGGAGAAATGGTTCAGCAGTTTAGAGCATGACTGGTCTTGCAGGGGACCCGGGTTTGATTCTTGGCACCCACATTATGGCTAATAACCATCTCTAAGTCCAGTTCCAGGGGAATCTGATGCCTTCTTTTGACCTCCGTGGACATTGCATGACACAGGGGTACTTACGTACATGAAGGCATTACACTCATATACATAAAATAAAAATAAATGAAATGTTTTTTAAAAGATATTTTTATTATTTGTGTCTTCATAGGATCTTACTCATTTTAATTCAAATATTTGTGAGTAAGATAGGATTTCCATTTTGAGGAAATGCCAATCAGATGCTAAGCAAGTAAATTCCATATTATTAGAGTCAGGCCTAGATGGAATGCTATAGAAGGACAGAGGATTACACTTAGTCTCACACATGTGATGTCAAAGGTCAGGAAGAATAATTCCTGAGCTGGGTCTTTGAAAGATGAATTGAACGTAGAAAATATAGTTGAGTAAGATACATTCCAGCCATATAAAATATCATGAACACAAGAAAGATTTTTCTGGTATAGCAACTAGGTAAGTAAAACTAGTAATGGAGCAGGGACAGTTATAGCTCTGTATTCTTTATGTGCTGTGTGGCTAAATATGAGCTTCACCTGTGTCAACACTTAACACTGTGTGTGCTAGGAAATGCTTCTACACAGTGTATAGAGGGTAAAGCATTTATAAAATTCTCCTTCCAGTTAAACAGGATTATTGAGGGCACAGTGACACCCAAGAATCTGTATGAAGTTCTTTGTTAAAAACCTGTTCACTTACTGTATTCCAAATTTATTTGACTATGAAACCATTCCCACAAAACATGAACTAACATTCTATAGAGCACAGTTTAGGAAAGATTATTGTGCCTGTGGTCTATCTTAAAAGACTGTGTAAACTTTTGTCTTCAATGTGAAAGTTAATACCAAAGTAGAATACTCTTCTGTTCTTTTAGAAGATTTAATGAAAATAGCCCTTTTCCAAGTTCTTAGTATTATTTGAATACTTCTAAAATTCCTCACACTTTTTTTGTCTACAGCATGATGAAAGCATTCGAAGGCACATGGAGCAGATTGAACAAAGGAAAGAAAAAGCTGCTGAGTTAAGCAGTGGACGACATGCAAATACTGATTATGCCCCTAAACTGACCCCTTATGAAAGAAAGAAGCAGTGCTCTCTCTGCAGTGTCCTGGTAGCTTGTCATTATTTAATACTCTGGTGATAGAATTTATTGCTAAAATGTATTAAAAGGCTTCTGTGCTAAGGTATCTCATAAGTGCTATTGAGTTCTTTCAGATTTTGAATAAAAAGTATTTAGGAAATAACAGTATTTAGGAATGGCAGTGCAAAGTTCAGAGCATGCAATTGTTACTAAAATGGTTGTTTACCTGCTTAGCTAAAGCCCAAGTCAGTATTTTAGTGTACTGGAAGCAAAATTTAAAGCCCGATTTTTAGTGCTGAGACTTGAGTCTTCAGACTTCCAGGAAATGATTTGCTATTATGCTGACTATGATATATGGGATGGCTTTTTTGATCATGTATCTTCTGCTAGAGGATTCTCAGAGTTGCATTCTAAGGAGAATACTTAGTTTAATGTCTAAAATCAAGTGTGCTCAACTAGTATATAGAATTATATACATATTAAAAATTAGTATAATTATATATTGATTATGTGGCTTTGATTTTGTGCTTTAGATCTCTTCTGAGGTATATCTCTTTAGCCACATTAAAGGGAAAAAGCATCAGCAAGCTGTGAGAGAGAATAGCAGCATCCAGGGGCGTGAACTTTCAGATGAAGAAGTGGTAAGCTTTATGTGCGTTTATAACTATTAGTTGATTATCTAGAATGTGCTCTTTTATTATAGAGAGGTCTTTGTGTTTATTTCTGTAACTATTTAAAATTATATGTAGCACTTAACAACTATATTTACATATTCAGCAAATCAATCATTACTTTTGCATACATATGTAAAGTCAAATTTACTTCTGGGAGGCCCATGCTGCGTTGTTCTTGGCTCCCAGGCCCTCTGTAAAGTGTGCTGCTACCTTCTCCCCCTGTGTTGTCTTTAATACCCGACAAATCAGACACACTATATTTGGGTTTCCTTACAGAGTTTATGATGTCCTCTGGGAGAGGGTTACTTACAAAGGCATGCACCCATGGGTTTTTTTCCCCTACAATCTGGCTGAGCTTTCCGGATCTTCCAGCCTCCTCTGCCAAGATGGCGGAGCTCAACTGCCTCCCTGGCTTCTTCCTTGTCTTTCCTTAGACCATCCCCTTCATGCAGTTGAAGCTGACTAATTGAGTGGGAGGGGTGACTATCTCCCTTCCTTTCTACTGAGTCTCTTAGAGTTCAGACATCCAGCTGTTGCTAGTTCTTTCAGAGGACACACCTATCCAACAGCATATTAATAACAATATAACAATTTTTGCCATCATTTACATAACTTGTGCAAGAAAAAGTTACATTATTTTGGGTTGGCTAAAAGGCACCAGCTTTGATCCCTGGAACTCACATGGCAGAAGAAAGAACTGACTCCCTCAAGTTGTCCTTTTACCTCCACTCATGTGTACATCTGGCACACACATACATGCACAGAGAAAATTACTAAATAAAATATATAGTATATATATATATATATATATATAATTATTGTTTACTGAAATTTTATGTTTTATAGGTATGATTATAAATATTTGTCATTCAGCTTTTACTGATTCTAGGATAACATCTATGAATTTGTTCTATTTATTATAGACAATTTCTAAAGTTACTAAAAATTATAAATTTTGTTGAGCATCTGTTAAGACGCCCAGGAGAGATTATTGTGGTTTGTTTGAAGGCAATACCTGTTTGTAGCTGTTACTGTATGTTGAACTTCTTTTAAGACTTACTGTTATTTACTTACTTTGTACGTATATAGAGAGGGGGTGTGTGGAGTTCATGGGACAAGTTTTGGGGAGTTGGTTCTCTGTTTTTACCGTTTGTGAGGCCGGGTTTCTTGGTTCTTTATTTACACAAATCTCAAGCATATAAGTGATAAAATTTACATATGTATATATACACTGATTTTGAACCACCTAGAACAGAATATAATTTCTTGCAACCCAAAGAATTCTTTTGTGCTCACTCTGAGAAACGTTTCTAAAGGGTAACTACACTGTTAATATCATTAGTTAGCCCTACCTATTCTTGAATGTCATATAAATGATATCACATGGTATGATCTTCTGGGTGCTGGTCATTCATTAGGTTTGTGAGAATGATTCTGTTTGTTTGAAACTGTATCATTGTTCCCCTAGATTTTTATTAATACTCTGTATTAATAAAGATCATCAGGAACACATTTGTAGTTAGATAAAACTAGATTTATTGAGTTGTTTAAAGAAAACCACATACACCATAGAGAATTGTGGAACTTTTCAGTAAAGAGATATTAAAAGAGAATTTGGCTTCTCTAGGTGATTTGGGGCAAGATTCAAGCAGATAAGGCTTTGTTCTTAGTTGAATACTCCCAGGAAGTAGGTAATTTGTGACTCGTTTCTTAATAAATTTTATCTAAATGGAAGAAATGAAGTGGCTCTCTTCTCTGTGATTTCTTACTTTGGCAGCTCTAAACTCCCAAAGTGTTTCCTTAGTTCACTAAGACTCACATGTAGTTTCACTGTTCTCTTGTTCTAGAAACTGCTTAAATCTCTTACAAATATCTCTGTTTTCTGTTTGGGTTTGCTTTTTGAATTGTAGTCACCTGTATGGTGCGGTGACATGCCTCTATCCCAACACTTGGGAGGCAGAAGCAGGAGGATCTAGAATTCTAGGTCAGCTGGAAATACGAGACCTTGTCTCAAAAAACAGCAAAACAAGCAAACAAATAAAACAAAACCAAGAGTGATCTGTATCTATTTGTAAACTAGAGAATTTATAAGGTAGATTGTTGTACTCAGATATGAGGTACTACTTCTTATAAAATGATTTGTAATTAGGTTCCCTTCATAATAAAGTTAAATATATTATATACTTTACAAGAATTTTAAGTTTTCTGGGGTTGTGATAAAGTGCTTGCCTGGTATACATAGGCCTTGGGTTTTATCCTCAGCATGGAAAACAAAACTCTGCAGTATGCTATTATGTAAACCCAAATATAAATTTATGTGTTTTTATTTGAATGAGAAAAGATGCAAAGAAAGTATATTAGGTTGAAGTAGATGGAAAGAACAATGTGCGGTAATATATAGTTTTTGTAGTTATCACAGTGGTTTTAGAGTCAGTCAGTGAGAATTGAGGTTTGATTATGCATTCATTTTGTGTACTCTTTCACTTGATAGTAATTAAATTTTCTTCAACTTCTTGCTTAATTCATGCAATTATTTCTTAGTTAAAGTCCTTCTTCCTGAGGAAGAAGTTTACAATATAGCATATGAGTATATAGAAAGACCCTTTTATATTATTCACATGGAAGTTTCACTTTTAATCAATGAAGGTATCTATAGTAAACATACTTGTTCTACTTAAAGTTATTACTTGTCACCTGTGATTCTTTATATCATATACACCTTGTCTGTCACCCTTCCTCTTTGTCATATAACATTTTATTTATATCACCCCTGACCTAATAAAATTGTACCTTTGACCCTGTGCACTTGACAGCCCAGATAACTTACTCTTGATCTTTGACACATTTTATTTTAAGCCTGCTAAACATAATAGGTAGCTGCTGAGTAAGAAAGCTTTATTGTTTTGTATTTTTATATAATTTAACTGGAATTTTTCTGGTCTTTTTTAAAGAATGCACACAAAATCTGTCATACATTTGATAATTTTCATCACCTTAGAACTCAAATGGTTATGTGATTTTTAAAGATCAAAAATGAGTGCCAGTAAATATATTCGCAAGTGAATTTTTTTTACATGCATTGCTAGATAAACAACACATTAGTTTTAATGCTTGATTTCCTTATGTCCTATTTTCACATGCATTAAGAAGCAGGTAGTATTTTACTGTAGAAAACATTTACTCCTTTAGGGACAATGGAGTTAAAAAGTTTTGGGTGTTTTTTGTTTTTTTTTTTCCTCAGTTTTGAATCAGTGTATTTCCTTCTTTCTCATTCTCGTTTGCTTTTAACGCATGTAATTAGACAAGTTCTGCTTTTTCTGCACATTCTTAAGTATACAGGAAAATAAAAGTTAATTTTCATTTGATTCCTGAGAAATGTGAGCAAGGTCTTCAATTAACTCAAATGTATTGGATATAAAGGGGGTTTTTCAAATGCCTTATTAGTATTTTTTTCCCACTGGAAAATTATACTAATTAAGTGATGGGAAAAATAAACTTCAAATTAGCAGAACCATAAAAGGTATCATAGTATTCGATGAAGTATGAGCTTAGCTCTTTGGCTAAGTTGTGCCTGGTATTGATGTGGAAGAAGTGTGGCATCTTGATAAGTCTAGGAAACAGAAAATTCCTCAGGACTAACTGGTTTCCTTTACCTTCCTTTTGTGAAGCAGAAGTATTTATACTTTTCTGAGTATATTCAGAAGGGTATTGCTTAACTTTTATTAGAAAGTCAAATGAATAATCCTAAGTCATTTAAAATTAATTTTCAATTTTGTATATCATACTGCAATAGGGTGGTAAGTTAAGTGAATTTGAGAAATTATTTTAATCAATAATTTAGAATGTGTACATGTGTGTATGCATGTGTTTACATATGCTTGTGGAGGTCAGCAGAGGACAACTTGGAGAAGTCAATTTTTTTTCTACCGTTTGGGTTCCAGCGATTGAAGAAATGAACTCAGGTCTTCAAGCTTGCTATGTACCTTTACCCATTGAGGCATCTCACCAGCACTGGGAAAAAGATCTTAAAACATCTTAGTCTTGCCAGGTGTGGTGGCCCATGCCTTTAATCGCAGCACTCAGGAGGCAGAGGCAGGTGGATCTCTGTGAGTTCAAGGCCAGCCTGGTCTACATAATGAGTTCCAGGCCAGCTGGGGATACAGGGAAACCCTGTCTCAAAAAAACCAAAAAAAAAAAAAAAAAAACCACCCACACACCCAAAAGACTGAAACCTAAAATATCTTACTCTTGGGGCTGGGGAGATGGCTCAGTTAAGAGCACTGAGTGTTCTTGCAGAGGACCCAGATTCAGTTCCCAGCACTCACATGACAGCTAACAACCATCTGTAATTTCAGTCCCAAAGGATCCAACACTCTTTTCTGGCCTCTATGGGAATTGCACACGTGTGGGGCACTTACGTGTATGCAGAGAGAACATTTTATTTTAAAATAAAAATAAAGCAAAAACATGTCTTTTTTTTTAGAGTGTAGCTTCCATTGACTTCCTTTTTCTGTAGTGGTTTGAGAAAATTTATGTAGACATCTGTGCATATGTGTGTGTTATGTACATAGATTCAGCATATAATGCAAGCATGTATAACTGGTTATTCATATGCTTCTAATTCTTTATTTGGGTTGTAGCTCTGTCATGATATAGAGAATATATTGCTCTGTATTTATGGATGATTTAGTTGTCTACATTGGTTCAAGGAAAAATTTTAACTAGGTAACCTGTGTATTTTAAATCTTAATTTGAACCAGTAATTAAAATACTTTTCTTAGTATCCAGCCTCTTTTGAATAAAAATGCTTGATCCTTTTAATGGAGTAAATGTTTGCATCCTCTTCCCCATTTATATGTTAGAACCCTGATCACTAGTGTGACAGTTTTTTGAAATAGTGATTTTGGAAACTGATTAAGTCATGAGGGTAGAATTCTTAGGTTAGTGTCCTTATAAGAACAGGTACTTGCTCTCCCTCTCTTCCTGCCATGTGAGAATACAAGATGGCATCCCAGGGGAGGAGGCCAGGAAGACAAGCTCCACCAGAACCCAGCCACACTGCCACTCTGATCTCAAATTTCCTAGACTCCAGAACTATGAGAAATAAGTGTTTGTTGTTTGAACCATCAGTCTATGTTACTCTCTTTTGGCAGACCAAAATAAGGCAGTGTTCTTCATAGGCACTGAGAGCATAGGAGTAGGGGCTAGACCACAGAGGGCTTGTCTTGACCACCTAACATGGCCATATTTATGAGACCACACTCCATTGTGGTGCCAGGAATGCTGAGAATTACCACTTTTGGAGTTGCTTTTGCTTAAGTAAAATACCTGTCTTCCTTGTGAATACACCTTTGGTTTTTCTTATTTTTCCAAATATTTTTTACTAAAAAAGAGTAAGATTTATCCTGACTTCTTCTACTTGGTCTAACCATATAACAGGATTGTAGAAGAGAATTCCCTCTTTGTTTTTTTACCTGCCTTCCATACACTTAAGTAAACACTATAATTTGAATCCCCTGGGATTGATTAATTGACCTTTTTTTTTTTTTTTTTTTTGAGGTTTCTGTGCTCACAGAACACAACATTTTTTTTGTTTTTGAGGGATTAATTGACATTTAAAGGGACAAGATCCATAAATGTATTGGATCTCAGGTAATAACTTGGTTTATATAAGCCTTTGTATATAAGCTTTGCTGCATATTCTTATTTGTATTCACATTTGATTATTATGGGGTGCTTTTTTCCCCCTTGCTCTAATTTTAGAACATATACTAGTCACTTCTGTAACTGGATTTTGTGTTAAGAAAGAAGCAAGATAATCACATTACTAATTTTGAAATACTAGTTCATGTGTACCCGCCTGTCCCTCATCAGTGTTATATGACCTTTCTACTTTTGTTATTAATACTAATAATTACAAAGTCACTTTATTGTATTGGTTATTTTTCTTTTATTAAAAATTTAGTTTGGGCCAGTGTTGATGGCATACATCTTTAGTCCCAGTACTTGGGAGGCAAAGGCAGGCAAATCTCTGTGAGGTTGAGGCCAGCCTAATCTACATAGCAAGTGCCAGGCCAGCTGGGGCTACAAGGAGATGCTGTCTCAAAAAGACAAAAAAAAAAAAAATGGTTTGGGAGATATTAATTAAGGATTCAGGATTAGAAACCTAAAGAGCTCTAAGTTTATTATGATTTTGGCAAAATCTTCAGTAATCTGGTGAATTCCAACCAGAAAAGTTTTCCTTCCATAAATCTTCTAAAAAGTCTATTTATTACAAAGTAAAACTGTGTGTTTCTCTATGTGTATGTGCATGTTTGTGTGAGTTCATGTGTTTGTAGGTGAATGTGCATGTGGAGGCCAGAAGATGGCAACTTCTGGTATCCTTCTTAGGTATCTTTCACTTTTCTTAGGGTGGGGACAGCATCTTTCACTGGCCTGAAACTCAACAAGTAGGCTTGGCTGGCTGGTCAGTAAACCCCAAAGTCTCTGCCTTTCAGCTCAGTGGACTCTACCGCACCTGGCTAGCTGAAAAACATTTTTTCTGATTTATTTTTATTTTGTGTGTATGAGTGTTTTGCCTGCATGTATGTAAGTGCCCCTGTGTTGTGCAATTCCCTTAGAGGTCAGAAGAGGGCAACAGATCCCCTGGAACAGAAGTTACAGCTGGTGGTTGCCACAATGTGGGTGGGTGCTGGGTACTGAACCCAGGTCCTCTGCAAGAGCAGCCAGTTCTGTTAACTGATGATCCATCTCTCAAGCTCCCATACCTGGCTGTTTAGTGTGTGTTAAGGGCATTGATCTCAGGTCTTCATGTGCTGGGGGTTCGAACCCGCGACCCCCAGTGAGGTGAGGATTGGAGATGAGTAAGCACGCCGTTCACCAGCCCACGCTGCCCCCATTACCTGGGGACACTCAGACTTAATGGGGAGCCTAGTCAAGCTGGGACTCATTTATTGCAAGTGTTCCAAAGCTTATAAAGGCACCGGAAACCCCCCCCCCCCCCCAGGGTGTATCTTAAGGATGGTCATGTGGTGATCATGCACTCCTTAGCAGTGCGGAAGTATTCTTCAGACTTTCAAAGCAAGCCAGGCCGCACCTCCAGTAACTTCCTTTCAGACCTATGCAAGGTGGGGCTTTTAGGTCCCCACATAGCCTCCTTTTTATTTTTATTTTAAGGCCAGACTGACTTTATTTCACGGGTTACCCACCTCGTAGGTGGCTCCCTGAGGAGAGATGGCTATCTCCTTCCTCTAATCTTATGCATTTTTACCTGTCTTATGTTGTGTCACCTCTGATCAAGCCTTGCCCATCATTGGATCATGCACCTGGCCATGTGCATGTCCTTTCTTAGGAGTACTCATCATGGGACATCTTACCCGTCTTTGGCTAAAAATGTGTCATGATTAAGAGCAGCCACGTGGGTAATGCCAGCCCGTGACAGTCTTAGTCTCTGCCTAACTCGGTTAGGCAAGCGTGGGCAACTGGAGGGGGTCCTGGGGAAGTCCGTAATCATGAGGAGGTGGGCCGTGGCAGTTCTAAGGGTCCTCTGTCACCAAGTTATCTCGTAAAGACACTTAAAGATAAGCATTATCAAAAAAAAAAAAAAGATAAGCATTATCAAGAGAAACAAAGGAAGTCATGGCATAGGACAAGTTGAAATACTTCTGAGACCATGTACCTGTTAGCCAATCAGCCAGTTGTCAGAAAGGCTGCAATGAAGTCAAAGAACTGGGTCCTTCACTTCAGATGGATATAAATAAAGAGAGGAATTTTGTCTCATGAACTATTGTCCATGGACCGTCATGCTAGTCAGTCGGATCCTGGCCTACCCACTTAAGGTTTTTCGCAGGCTCCCATATGGGGTTTGAATCTCCTGTAGGGTAGACACACCCAAAGCCTCGACCCATGGTGTTAGCAATGGATTTAGTCCTTTCCATTGCCTGGTGATGGGATCTTTCCATCTTACCCGTACCTTAGGTCTTTGCTCCTCTCATCCCCAATGCTTCTGAAACCAGGATTCCAACTGATTGTTTTGAAAATTAAGAACATTAATAGTGAATAAGGCCATACCCAACTGTTGGTGGGGGCTTATTCCCCCTTTTTGTTTTTGTAATTGCATTTTTAGGTTTTGATGGTTGCGTTCTATAATGGCTTGACCTTGGGGATTGTAGGGAATTCCTGTATTGTGTTGAATTCCCCAAAGTGAAAAGAAATCTTGTAAATTTTTACTCACAAAACATGGTCCATTATCAGTTTTAATTCTTTGGGGCAATCCCAGCATAGCAGAGCACTGGAGAAAATGAGACTGAGCATATTTAGAAGCTTTCCAAAAGGAGCATAGTGTGTGACATCCGTTTGCCATGAGGAATTGGGCTTGAGTCCCCTGTGGTTTACCCCTGGCTGTTGTAGAGGCAGTACCTGTAGAAAGGGTTGACAAGACTTACAGGTATGTACAGTCTTCTTTAGGTCCTTGATGGGAACCTGAGGAAACCTCTTATGGAGTCCCTGCCAATTTACATGAGTGAGGTTATGTAACCCCTGGGCTTCATTCAGGCCTGCTGACAGGACCTGGGCGGAAGCCACCTTGTCTGCCTCTGTATTGCCTTGGGATAAAAGCCCAGGCAGTCCTTGGTGCCCCCTAAGATGCTGTAAGAAGATAGGGGCTTCTCTCTCTCTAAGGAGCGTATGAGTCTGAATCATCAAGGGAGTAATGGGGTTCCCATCCAACCGGATATGAGAACCTAATAGCCCTGGAAGAAGATTGACTACATACAGACTGTCAGAAAACAAATTCATGGGCTCACTTATCTTTGTTAATGCTAAAGCAATGGCCATGAGTTCCTTGAATTGAGCTGAGCCATCACAAGTGTGGACATGTCTTTTTGGTTTCTCATCTGCCCCTGAGTATACTATCACTGCAGCTCCAAATCTGCCCCCACCCCGTCAGTGAAAACATTATAGGCTTTTACTAATGGCTCCTTGACAAACAGGCGGGGGGGCATCCCAACAGAGGGCACAAAAGCAGGTCACCCATTTATGAGGGCCATAATGACAGTCCAAATTTCCCAGGAACCCTTCCAAGGCTATGGCCACTCGGTTATTATTTCTGCAGGGCCATTCAAAATCCCTAAGCTGATAAGGGATAACAATTTTAAGAGGCTCTATGCCATAATGTCTCAGAGCTACATCACGCCCTTTCTCAATTAGGTCAGCCAATTGATCCGTGGGTGTATAAACCCGTGGTACGCCTCCCAGAGAGGCATGCACCCATTGAAGGGGCTTCCCGTCCTGTGTAAGGACGGATGTCATCAGGGTCTCACCAGGGAGTACCCATAACTCAAGATCTTTACTAGGCATGTACTGGGCAAGTTGGGCTCAGTCCAGGATGTCCTGGACCTCATGTAAGATGTCCAGGTGTTGAGGAGCCAGGTGAATTAGTTCTGAAGGCTGTTTCCCTACTAGCAACTGAAACAGTGGCCAATTAACAATTAATTTCTCCTAATAATTTTTGTAGCTCTGTCAGGGTTACGGTGGGCTTGACAGCCAGTTGTGGATTTAAAGGACTTACTCCTTCCAAAGAGAGATTTGGTTCCCAGAATTTTAAAGGGAGTAATAATCTGTATTTTATCAGCAGATACATGGAGTCCACCTCTCTGTAGACATTTCTGAGTAACCTTATATAACTCTTCTAATTGTTGGGGGCTTGGAGCTCCCAAGGTTATATCATCCATAGAAATGTACACAGTGGCATGTGGCAGTAAGTGAGCAGGCCCCAAAAGGGTCTTCACATAGCTTTGGCAGAATGGTGGGCTATTGGCCATACCTTGGGGTGAAACAGTCCATTCATACCTGTCATCAGGCATTTTAAAGTTGGTGGAAGGTACAGAGAAAGCAAATTTTTCATAAACCTGGGGTTGTAGAAGGATAGGGAAAAAAACAATCTTTAATGTCTATAACTAACAGAAATAAATCTGAGGAAATAGCAGGGATGCAAGGCAGCCCCAAGGGTGTACCCACTAGGGTCATCCTAGCATTGACTTTACGCAAGTCTTGTAACATTCTCCATTTGCCAGAGGCTTTCTTAATAACAAAGACAGGTGTGTTCCATGCACTTACAGAAGGCCGGATGTGGCCCAACCTTAATTGTTTCTGCA
>NW_008359594.1:2901386-2908425 GCF_000622305.1 Nannospalax galili | reverse complement strand
CGTTCTATCAACTCCTGGGTCCACTAGTCAGCAAAACCTCCTGCCACCTATTTCAAGATCTATCTTGGGCCTTACACCAGGAATAATAGGGACTGTCCAATTCGCCATAGGTTTTTCTCCTCTCCGGATCCCTCCCTGAGGGCATTGTAAATGTAGCCGATCATGGGGAAGCCCTCCTTTTGTCAACGGGGCTGGAGGCTGCCCCTCACTTAGTTTAAAGGTTTCGTTCAATATCAAATTGGGATTTACATTCCTTTTGCCAATGGAGCCTTTTGCGACACTGGGGACAGGGCATAGATGGGGGTCTTTTTGATACCCCACCTCCAGGCTTAGGCTAGTTCTCTCACTGAGGGAAATTTCTTTTAATATGGCCACTCTGGCCACAGCCAAAACATGGACCTTCTGTCCCTCTAGGCCCCATTGTTACCTCCTGACCCAAATTAAGTGAATTAAATGCCTGGGTTAAGGCATGGGTCAGAGCCTCTGTTTGCATCTGTAAGACAGCAGCCATGGCTTTGATTTGCCCACTCTGGCTTCCCACCTCCTTGGAGGCAATTATCCATTGTCCCATGGACCTGTCTTTAAGGCCAGCACAGGCTATCTTGTGATCAGCATCCATTCCATCCCATACCAAGAGTTTAGTGAATTGCTCCCTTAATGGGCCTGGGGGTAATTTTTGTTTTAAGCTCTTCTCCACTCTGTCTATAAACTCATAGAGGGGTTCACCAGGCTTTTGATTAATTGCTGCAAGGAGGGATTTGGTGGGCCCCTTGTCCAATTTTCTGCAAGCATTTAAGCCTATGACCCTGACCTGTTCTGTATATGGGGCTGGAATGCCCGACTGTTGCTCCCCTGTGGCATAACGGTCACTTGAACCAGTCAACATCCCAAAAGTAATGGGGACCGGTGGATTGGCACTTGCATTCCTCTCAGCCTGTATCCTGCATTCCTCCTTAAAGAGGGCACACCAATTAATATATATATAGGGCTAGGAAGGACTGCTTTGGCGAGGTCCAGCCAATCCTTTGTAGTACACTGCTGATGAGCCAAGCCTTAGAGGAGTGTATCTACCCAGGGTGATCCTGGGCCATTCTCAGCCACCGCCTTTTTTAATTCCTTCAAATCCTTCACCTCCCAGGGATACCAGGGGTCAGGGCGCATGCCTCCTGGGTTTACATTAATAGGATATGCTTCTACCTGTGGCCTCACAGAAGCCTCCTGAACGGGGCCAGAATCCTGGAAATGAGGACAGTTTTCATGGGTTTCAGGAAACCCTGAAGCTGGCCAGGGCACACCTGAGGTGCTGCTTGGTACTTTGGCTGCTTTTGGATTCACTTCTGTTGCATTTCTGCCTTCTTCCTCAAACACTTCCCATGATTCCCATGCCAGGGTTTCTGAAGGCTCATCAGGAGGTGGCGCCGAGGGCTTAGGGCTCTAGGGCAGAAAGCATGCGCGTTTAAGGCCGAAATAATAGGGTAGAACTCCAGCGGCGGATCAACCCCCAATTGAGCTAGACGTTCCACATGTTCCCATGTATCCCCAGTAAAAACATTAGCCCCAAGTAGCCAGGGAGCCAAATGAATCACCTCTGCCCAAACCTTTTGAGCTACGGGATCTGACAAATCCAATCCCCTGCTTTTAAGCATATCTCTCAGCGCTTTAATCGCTGGGTCTTCAAACTTAAAAATTGCGTTACCCATTTTTAGCGTCTTGCTTACCCCGAACCTCCTCGATTGGCCCCAATCCATTTTTTCTTCTTCTTACTTTTTTCTTTTCTTCTTTTCCCCTTCCTTCAATTGCCACGTTGAGCACCAGATGCCAGGGGTTCGAACCCACGACCCCTGGCAAGGTGAGGATTGGGGATGAGTAAGCATGCCATTCGCCAGCCCACGCCGCCCCCATTACCCAGGGATATTCAGACGCAACGGGGAGCCTAGTCAAGCTGGGACTCATTTATTGCAAGTGTTCCAAAGCTTATAAAGGCACCTGGAACTCCCCCCCACACACACACACAGGGTGTATCTTAAGGATGGTCATGCAGTGATCATGCACTCCTCAGCAGTGCGGAAATATTCTTCAGATTTTCAAAGCAAGCCAGGCCGTGCCCCCAGTAACTTCCTTTTGGACCTATGGAAGGTGAGGCTTTTAGGTCCCCACATTCATGCTTTCATAGTAAGCACTTTACCAATTGAGCTATCTCCCCAGATCCATAAAGTAAAATTTCAAGTAGGTAACAAATACAGCTGAGAAACTTAAACCCTTTAATTTAAAAAACAAAAACCAAACTCTTCTTTAAAAAACTTTTGTGACTCTTAGTTCTCATAATACTATTAAACTAATATAAATATGAAAAACTATTTGTACCCTATTCTGTATAAGTAAAAGCAAGGAATTTTAGTTATATTGTTGGTGTACCATTTGGAACATCTGTTGTATCAGAAAAAAAATCACAAGAAAGCTGGAGAATTGACTCAGCAGTGAAGAGCACTGCCTTCTCTTGCAGAGGACCCCAGTTCAATTCCCAGCACACATGTGGTGACTAACAACCTCCCATAACTCCAAGTTCCAGGGTATTGGATGCCCTTTTCTGACCTCCACTGGCATTGCGTGACACAGGTGCCCTTACATATGTACAGGCAATACATTCATGCATATAAAATAAAAATAATAAATAAAACATTTTTTAAAGAAAGAAACATCACAAGGCTATAACGCAAAATTTTCACAGTAACAAAATTTAGTTTTCTCTCAAAGTATTTTTGTTACACAGCATTTCAGCTTCAGAAATTAATGTAGCTAACCCAGTAGTCCTGGCATCTAAAGAACAGTGTTCTTTTTCATAGTAGGAAGAGTGAAGTAATGCAGAGTGTGGGGGTGTAGCAGGAAGTAGAGAACAGAGCTACACCTCCATGTTCCATGGTAGGAAGTCAGCAGATCATCTAAGAGAACTGGAAAATTGAGGGACACTTAATACTATTCAGCTAAAATTGTCCCTGGACATGGGAAAGAAATGTATAGATCATAAGAAGATGCTTCTTTTTTTTGGACGGGGGTATCTTAAATTGTTTTTATAGAAATATTGATATAATTAAAACAATTTAAAATTAAAGTAATGGAACTGTGGAGATTATGTTTATATTGCTCAAAAGTCTTCATCCTATTTTTTTTTTAAATCTAGGTTAAAATTATGTTAGTAAATGCTTGTGTATCAAAAAGACCATCATGGCATAGAACTCAGCAGACTTCCTAGATCTGGCCTCTGCCTGGTGGTAAGCTTCCCCAAATTATGCTTTGCCCAACACTCTAATAGTGACAATGTGAGGCCCCTCCCACTTTGCCAGGGCTAGACTTCTCTGCCCTACAGTAAGGGCTGAGACCTTAGCAGACTGCCTGAGAGTGCCAAAATCAAACTGGGAACTTCCCCTTAGGGAACTTCCCAAACTGTGCTGTGAGTGCCCATTAGAAGGAAGCCTGAGTATACCTCACTAGAGTCTGACTTGGGCTTCTGTGGTAGTTCCTGAGTAGCTGATCTGAAGTAATTATTTCCCTCCAAAATAAAATCTGAGAGAACATGAAATTTAGAATAACCAGCTCTACATACCCAATAAGAAACAACCAAGGCACACCAATAATACAAACAGAAGCAGACTTCAACTCAACAAAAGAAGACTTGAGTTTCATACCAGAATCACAAATAACAAAAGAAATCCACATGGCAAAATCACAATGGAAAAATAATAATATGGAAAACCAAAGTAGCATGTTCCTACCAAATTCCAGAGTGTGGGTCCTTGGACAGGTCACCTATATTGAGGTCTACCCATCCAGGGTTCAGGGATCATTGAGGAAGAAGGGGCAGAAAGGTTATAAGAGCCAGGGAGGAGGTATGTAACCATATGGAAATGGTCCTACAGGCATCTGGGACCCTTCTCATACAAACCCGCAGCAATGGTGTCAGCATGCACAAGACTTATGCAAACTTAAGCAGACAAAACTGTGGAAATGAACAGCGGGCCCCAATCTTAGTTGAAGAATTATTGGCAGCTGATTACTTCTGGGTGAGGAAGAGCTGATCTTCTTGAATGGGGACACTTTAGATAGGCTAACTAAACCCTGGTGGATGAACTTGCACTGAAGACACTAATTTTACATAATAGATCTTAACACAAAATGACAGAATGTATGAACTCCAGTGGGGCGGTGGGCACTATGGGAGGGTGCCAAAGAGGAAGGGAGAAGGGTGTTATAGAGACGATTTTCTGAAAAAAACAAAAAAAAAGAGCACCATAGCAGAGTTGTATAGTGAAGCCAATTATATCTTAAGTTCTTATCCTTTTTTATTTATTTTTAAGGTTTTTTTTTGCATTCATTTATGTATATGTATGTGGGAGGAGTATATGTCCACTTACCCCAATTTGCTTCTGGAGGCCAAAGGACAATTTGGAGTTGGTTTTCTTATTCCACCATGTAGGTTCAAGGGATTGAACTCAGGCCCTCAGGATTGGTGGCAAGCACCTTTACCTGCTGTTCCATCTCACCAGCCCCAAGTTCTTAAATTGTTTTTTTAATTATTGCAGTAGAATTCAATACCATTATGAGAGATAGATACTGGATTCTGTTTAGTGCTGCTTTGATCAGATTGTTCAAACACACACACACACACACACACACACACACACACACACACAATGAACTGCAAAATTTGAAGCGCAAAGTTATTTCAAATTTATGCAAATGGCATTTTAGACTGAATAAAATGAAGACTGTTTAATCAGTTTATATGTTTTACAATCAGCTAAGGAAGGTCCTTTCTATCTATCTAGTTTTATGATATTGAAATAATATACTGATATTACTTTTTGTTAGAAATTTTTCCATCTTTTAAAGAATATTTTCTTCATTATTTTTATTTTACATATGTGAGTATAATGCTTTCATATAGGTACATGCACCCATGTTGTGCAATGCCCGCAGAGGTCAAAAGAGGGTGTTGGATCCCCTAGAACTGGAGTTACAAACAGTTATTAGCCTCCATGTGGGTCCTGGGAATCAAACCTGGATCCTCTGCAAGACGAGCCAGTGCTCTTAACCACTGAGCCCTCCCTCTAGCCAGGTTTTTTCCACCTTATGAATAGCTTCTTAAAATTGTAACTAAAGCAAAAAAAAAAAAAGGTAATTGGAAAAATTATTTTTCTTTAATTTGTTTATATAGTATATTAATTTAAAAATTTACTGTTATTTGGTTGTGATTTTAAAGTTAAAATTCTATATGTTAATAAAATGGGGCTTGATATGCACTATTTTGGAAAGTTTTTTATTTTGTAAGACATACAGGACTTAAAATTTATTGCTCTGTTTTTCTAGCTTTATTGAGGTATAATTGACAAAAATTATATATACTCAGGCTATGAAATGTGATTGCATGCATTGATTTATGATTACTGTATTCATTTGTGTTCTATATACCAACAATAAACTGCCTTTAAAAAATTAAGAAAATAATCACACTTATAATAGCTTCAAAAAGAATAAAATATTTCAGAATACATTTAACCAAGGGTGTGGAACATGTTCATACTGAAAATTGCAAGGCATTGATGGAAGAAACCAAAGAAGTTAAATAACAGGAAAGATGTTGTGTTCATGGATTAATAAGATTAATATTGTCAAGTGTCAGTATTATTCAAAACAATATATAGATTTAGTGCAGTTCCTGCCAAATTACAGTGTCTTTCACAAAAATATAAGAAGTGTTCTAAATATTTGTATGGCCATGAATATACAGAACAAAACCAGAAGTATCACAACTTAGCAATTTCAGACTTTAATACAAAGCTATTATTACCATATTTACTGTGATGCATTTTGTTTATTTTGTGTGTGTGCACGTGTGTGTGTGCATGTGTGTGTCCATATGTGTGTGGAGGCCAGAAGACAACTTGTAGGATTTGGTTCTCTCCTTCCGTTATGTAGGTCAGTAGGTGGAACTCGGGTTATTAGGCTTAGCAGGAGGCACCTTTACCCATCTTCCTGACTTCTCTTTATCACTTTTAAGTTTAGTATTCAGAGACATTGTATTACAATCACATCCTTGCACTACTGTCAACACTATCCCTCACAGAATTTTTTTTCATCTTGCTCAGTTGAAACTCTGTACCCATAGAAAATAACTTCCCAGTCCTTCCTTTTGACTCATTGGCAACCACTGTTCTAATGTCGTGCTCTATTAATCTCAGAAAAACTGAATCACGCACATTCATTTTTTTATGATTGGCTTTATTTCCTTAATATATGCTGTTAAGATTCATTCATTATAATGTATCATAATTTCATTTCTTTTTAGTTCTAAGTAAACAATCCATTGTATTCAACTGTATTCCATTTTATATGCCATATTTTTTTCAACCATATATTTGATGACATGAGTTGCTTTTACCTTTTGGTTATGAAAAATAATACCTCTGTGATCATAGGCATACTAGTGCTTCAGTTTGTTCTCAAATTCAAATCCTCCTGCATCAGACTCCTGAATGCTAGGATTTCCAGCATGTGCCACCATGCCAGGCTTGTAATTGTAATTTTTTCAGGAATACACTATTTCTTAATGGTTATACCAGTTTACATTTCCACCACAGTACAAAAGGGTTCCAGTTTTTCTGCATCCTTGCTAACACTTGTTTTCTATTTTTTAATAGGCTGGGAAACTTTTAAGTAAATAGTTCATTTGGGTGTATTTTGATTTTTTATTATAATTTTAAAAATTATTTAATAACCACATGATTAGAAGAAGCATTTCATTACAGTTTTAACATATTCAATAACAATTTCTAGAGCAAAGATACCTCTCTTTCAAAATTGGCTATAAATTTTTAGGTTCACAGTTGAATTAATAGTTATACAACATTGAACTCAGTATAAACCGTATTAAGACATAAAATTGAATTAGGTTTTAACCTTTAGGAAAGATCTCAATTTCATTTTAAAACATACTGTTTCCTACAGAAAGACTCATCACACCCCCAAGTGGCACCATGCTTCT
>NW_008359594.1:2896549-2901344 GCF_000622305.1 Nannospalax galili | reverse complement strand
CCAGAGCAAAGATACATCTCTTTCAAAAGTAGATATAAAATTTTTAGGTTCGCTGTTGAATTAATATGGTTATACAGTATTGAACTCAGTAGATACCCTGTAAGACATAAAATTGAATGAGTTTTTAATCTTTAAAAAAAATCTCCTTTAATCCCAGCACTCAGGAGGCAGAGGCGGGCGAATCTCTGTGAGTTCAAGGCCAGCCTGGTCTACATAGTGAGTTCCAGGACAGCTGGAGCTACGGGGAGACCCTGTCTCAAAAAGACCAAAGAAAAAAAAAGAAAAGATCTCCATTTCATTTTAAAATGTACTGTTTCTTACAGAAAGACTGATTGTTTTTGCTCATAACACTGAGATGTTGGCACATGCGCCTCTCATCTGTATATATCTGATTATTACTAGTCATAATCAGTAGCACTTGGATCCTTGGCACCTGTGTATGTCTATAAAGTCATCGGGTAGATTTCAGTGGTAATGATTATCACCTCTACTAATTAACATGATGTAAACTTTTATGCTTCCTTCTAAAATATAATATATATTTTTTAATTTGTTGATTTTTTTGTGTGTGGGTGTGTGTGTATCACAGAATATCCCAAACCATTTTATTCAACTATACACCCACTTCCCAGATGGCACCCTCCCATAGCATGCCTCAGCCCACTAGAGCCTTTATACTCTGTTATCCCTACTGCTGTCTGCTGTATTGTCAGCATCCCAGATGTTCCCCAGTACTTGTCCATCTGGTGAATCTAGTCAACCTATCTAGAGGGCTTTGTTTTAGGAAGGTCAGCTGTTCCTCATCTAGCACCAATCAGTTGTCAAAAAATTGGGGTCTGGTGTTCATTTTCCCAGTTCTATGCTGGGTTACTATCTGGGAGTCCCTTGGGCCACCCTGGCCAACAACTCAAAAGAAGATATCTCCAATCTGCATTGTTGCTTGTTATGTAGCCTTTAGCTGTACATATGAACTCTTAAAAATCATTTTGGCCCCTTTATTCTTTGGTTATGCTATCCATTTGAGTGTTTAAGACCATACAGTTGACCCAGATAAACCAATTTATTTTTACTCTTAAGGTAATTTAAGGATCTGTTCTCAGTGGTCACATGGGCTTGGGAGGAGCCCCGGTCTCCTTTCTTTTACCAGTTCCACCTATGTGAAGATAAGTCAAAGGTCCTGCTTGACCATGGTTGGCTTCACTTGGAAGCATGGAGGAAATGATTCCTCTGTGTTGACCCTCCTCTTTGTAGACTGGACACTAGTTCAAGTCCATCTGGTGGGGTCTCCTCAGCCTCCTTGATCAAGAGGACAGGTGACCCACCACCATTATAGGACATTTTGAGAGATGCTCATAGTCCCCTGGAACTAGTCGACCTAGGAGGGCTAGGAGCAAAATGTGTCCTTTATGTCCCTCTGACCAGATTATTATAGGCCTCAAAATATTTTAAACACCCAAGAAGGTTAGTTCCACCAGTCTGGTATTTTTAATTACTGTGTGTCATGTAGATAAATCTTGGGCAAAGACCAATTGTACTCAGATACACCTGCCTAGACATAACATTTCTTGATCTGGTATGTATAATTTGTCAGTAGGTTGTTGTAGTAATATGGTTCCCTCTGTTTCTTAAAACTAGCTAAGCATTATTTAATTCTCGCATTCTCTAACCCCTCATGGTTTCCCCAATTAAGGTGCCCCCATTTTTCCCCTTTCTCCCGTAATAATACTCTTCTCCTACAGTCCTAACTCTCTTGAGTGCCTTCTTTCCCTTTATCCCCTATATTCCTTGTATACCCACCCCCACTTAAACTAACCCAATTTTTATCCATATCTCCCTTATTAACGCCTGTTTCCTACTGTTCTTCTCTTTCAGGTTCTTTCTTTTCCTTTACGTCCCAGGTTCCTTTCCATTATCCTGGTTCCTGTAATTATGTCTGGATACATATTCACTTATCCGGATTTGGTTCTAGGATCCACATATGAGGGAGAACATAAGTCGATTTCTTTTCAGAGTCTGTGGTCCTTCACTTAGTATAACAGTTTCTAGTTCCATCCATTTACCCACAAGTTTCATGATTTCATCTTTCTTTACTGCTGAATAAAACTCCATAGTATTAATGAACCACATTTTCATTATCCACTCCTCAAATGAGGGACACTTAAGGTTGCTTCCATCTCTTAGCTATTGTGAAAAGAGCAGCAACAAACATTGATGTACAAGTGTCTCTGCAATAGGATGAATTCTTTGGGTATATGCCAAGGAGTAGTACAACTGGTCAAATGGTAGGTTCATTTCTAGTTTTTTAAGAGTTCTCCACACTGCTTTCCATAGGGGTTGAACAAGTTTGCAATCCCACCAGCAGTGGATGAGCGTTCCCCTTTCCCCATATCCTCTCCAACATTTGGTATCATTTGTTCTCTTGATCTTAGCCAGTCTGAGTGGGGTAAGATGAAATCTGAGTGGTTTTAATTTGCATTTCCCTAATTATTAGTGATGTGGACATCTTTTAAGGTGCTTGTTAGCAATCTCTACTTCTTTTGAGAACTCCTGTTCAGTTCCTTAGCTCATCTTTTAATTGGGTTACTTCCTGTCTTGATTCTCTGTTTTTTGAGTTCGTTTTATATTCTGGATGTTAAACCTCTGTAGATGTGTTGCTGGTGAAGATTTTCTCCCATTCTGTGGGTTCCCTCTTCACTTCCTTGGTTGTCTCCTTTGATGTACAGAAGTTTTTTAGTTTAATGAGGTCCCATTTGTTGATTCTTGACCTTGTTTCCTGAGCAATTGATGTCCGGTTTAGAAAATCCTTTCCTACACCTATATCTTGTACGATTTGCCAATGTTTTCTTCTAACAGTTTCAGAGTTTCAGGCTTCACATTGAGGTCTTTGATACATTTAGAATTGACTTTTGTGCAGGATGAAAGAGAGGGCTTTAGTTTCATTCTTCTACAGGTGGAGATCCAGTTTTGCCAGCACAATTTGCTGAACATGCTGTCTTTCCTCTTGTGAATGTTCTTAGCCCCTCTGTCAAATATCAGGTGGCTGAAATTGCATTTACTCATATTTGGGTCTTCAGTTTGTTCCATTGATCTGTTGGTCTATTTTTGTGCCAGTACCATGTTATTTTTATGACTATAGCTCTGTAATACAGCTTGAAATCTGGTATAGTAATCTCCCCAGCATTGCTCTTAGTACTCGGGGTTGTTTTGGCTGTTCAAGGTCTTTTCTGCTTCCATATGAATCTTAGGATGGTTTTTTCCAGTTCTCTGAAGAATTTCATGGGGATTTTGATTGGCATTGCATTGAATCTATATATGACTCTTGGTAGGATGGTCATTTTCACAATATTAATTCTTCCAATCCATGAGCATGGAAGGTCCTTCCATCTTCTGATGTCTTCCTCAATCTCTTTCTTTAAAGATTTAAAATTTTCATTGTAGAGGTCTTTAATGTCTTTGGTCAGGTTTATTCTGATATCTGTATATCTATATCTATATCAGTATATCTATATATCGATATAGATATATATCAGCTATTGTGAAGGGGGAGTATTTCCATGTACTCATTCTCTGATTGCTTGTTATTGGTGTATAGAAAGGCTACGGACTTTTGTAGGTTACTTTTGCAACCTGTGACTTTACTGAACGTGTTAGTAATTTCTAGGAGTTTTCTGGTGGAATTTTTGGCATCTCTTAGATATAGTATCATATCATCTGCAGAAAGGGATAATTTGATCTCTTCTTTTCCAATTATTACTCCTTTAATTTCTTGTTTTTGTCTTACTGCTCTTGCAAGAGTTTCAATTACTATGTTAAAGAGAAGTGGAGCTAGTGGACAGCCTTGTCCACTTTCAATGGGATTTCAATGGGAATACTTCCAGTTTTTCTCCATTTAGAATGATGTTAGCTATGGGTTTGTTATATATGGCTTTATGTTGAGGTATGTTGCCTCTGGTCCAATTCCCTCTAGGACTTTGAACATAAATGCATATTGAATTTTGTCAAAGGCCTTCTCTGCGTCTATTGAGATGACCATGTGGTTCGCATCTTCAACAGATGGTGCAGATTTATGACATTTACTGACTTACATATATTGAACCATACCTGCATCTCTGGGATAAAGCTGACTTGATCATGGTAGATGATCTTTTTGATGTGTTTCTGTATGCAGTTTGCAAGTATCTTGTTGAGAATTTTTCATCTATGTTCATTAAGGATATGGGTCTCTAATTATCTTTTTTGGTTTCTATCTTTACCTGACTTTGATATTAGAATGATGCTGGCTTCACGGAAGGAATTTGGAAGTGCCCCCTCCATTTCCAGCTTTTTGAATAAATTAAGTAGTATTGCATGTTGATCTTCTTTTAATGTGTGATAGAATTCTGTTGTAAATCCATCTGGTCCTGGGCTTTTTTAGCTGGGCGGTTTTGTATTACTGTTTCAATTTCTTTTTCTGTTACACGGTCTGTTTAAGCTGTTGTTCTCTTCTTCATTTAGTTTTAGTGGTTCCCATGCCTTTCAATATCTGTTCATTTCTTTTAGGTTTTCAAATTTAGTAGCATAATAATTAATTTTTAAAGTATTCCCTTATAATGTTCTGTATCCTTCTGGGGTCTGTTGTGATGTTTCCCATTTCATCTCTGATTTTATTGATTTGGAGGTGCTCTTTCTTTTGGTTAACTGGGCTAGCAGTCTGTCTATCTTGTTTAACCTTTCAAAGAACAAGCTCTTAGATTCATTAATTTTTTATATTGTATTTTATTTTATTTCATTAATTTCTGCTCTGAGTTTTGTTATT
>NW_008359594.1:2893792-2896286 GCF_000622305.1 Nannospalax galili | reverse complement strand
CTTTGGTGCTTGGGTAGAATACTCGGTAGATGTCTGTTAAGTCCATTTGATATATGGTATTGTTTAATTCAGTTGTCTCTCTGTTAACTCTCTGTGGGGTCTCTCCCTCTCCTCATGGGTTGTTGGCCACCATTCCATGAGGACAAAGGGGGCAGAAGCCATGAATGGGGTCAGGATGGCCAGTGAGCACTGACGGAAGAAAGCCCTTCTGGGGAGGCAGGTTCAGTGATACAAACAGCTCCAGACTCAGTGAAACAGCTCTGTTTATTCAGTGGGGGTTAGGAAAAATATAGTGTGGAGGCAGTAGCCAATGCTTCAGCTGATAGGTGCTCATAGTATGCTTTATTTACATGTGGCAGTAGGCTCCTATCATCTGACTACCAGGCAATGCCTAATTATCATATAGAAAAAAACCTGGGGGTAGTTTTTACTCCTGGTAACTATGCCAAAGTTCATGTTCCAAATAAGGTCAGGCATCCGTGCTTGGCAGCACTTTCCAGGTAAGTCAGGCAGAGAGCAGGAGGCCCCCTGCTGAGAAGGGGAGTCCTTCTATATAGCACTGAGCCCCTTAGAGGTATCTGGATATGGAGGACTACAACCCTAGCAGCAGGGGTCCCCAACAACTCTCTGCCCTGTTGACCTATCTAATGGAGACTGTGGGGTATTGAAGTCCTTTACTAGTAATGGGTTGGGATTAATCTGGTTCTTAAAGTCCTGTAGTATTGTTTTTATGAAGTTGGGTACATCAGAATTTGGTGAATATACACTCATGATTGTAATATCTTCTTGATTTATTGTTCCATTGATTAGAATGAAGTGGCCCTCTTTATCTCTTCTGATTAATTTTAAAGTCTATTTTGTCATATATTAGAATTGCAACAACTTTTTTTTGTAGTACTATTCCCTTGGTTTATTTTTTTCCCATCCTTTCACCTTAAAATAGTGCCTGTCCTTGAACGTGAGATCAGTTTCTTTCAGACAACAACAATATGGGTTTTGTTTCTTAATCCGTTCACCTAGTCTGTGTCTTTTTCCTGGGGTGTACAGTCCGTTAATATTTAAAGTTTTTCATGAAAGATGTATAGTGAATTTTGTCCTTTTTATTTGTGTTCACATTCTTGATATAGCTGTACTTTTCCACAGCTATACCTTCATTGAATTTCTTTTCACAATCCCGTGGGTATAGTCATTCTTCAGCTCTGTATTGCTTCCAGAACTCTCTGAAGGGCTGGTTTTGTGGACATGAATTCCTTCAGCCTATTTATGTCATGGAAGATTTTTCTTTCCCCTTATATTATAATACACATTTTGGCTAGGTATAATAATCTGTGTTGGCATCTGTGCTCATTTAAAACTGGGACTACTTTGGTCAAGTAGGACCTTTGACTTACCTTCACATAGACGGAACTGGTGAAAGAAAGGAGCCAGGGACTCCTTCCAAGCCCATGTGACCCCTGAGGAACAGATCTTCGAGCGACCTTAAGAGTGAAAATAAAGTGGTTTATCTGGGCCAACTGAAACACCCAAAAGGAAAGTATAACCAAAGAGTAAAGGGGCCAATATAATTTCTTAAGAGTCCATATGCATAGCTAAAGGCTAACAAGCAACAATGCCAGATAGGAGATACCTTCTTCTGAGTTGTTGGCCAGGGTGCCCCGAGGGACTCCCAGATAGCAACCCAGTGCAGAACTGGGAAAATAAACAGCAGACCCCAGTCTTATCTAAAGGAATATTACAACTGATTGCTGCTAGATGAACAGCTGACCTTCCTAAAACAAAGACCTCTAGATAGGCTGACTAAGTTCAGGAGGACAAGTAGTGGGGAATGCCTGGGGGTGCCAACAACACAGCGGACAGTAGCAGGGATAACAGATTATAAGGGCTCTAGTGGAGGGGAGCGGGGCTATGGGAGGGTGCCATATGGGAAGTGGGTGCATAGTTGAATAAGGTGGTTTGGGATGTTCTGTGTGATATACACACATAGAAAAAAAATAAACAAACTTTTTAAAATGTATTATATTTGAGGAAGAAGCATAAAAGTTTGCATCGTGTTAATTAGTTGAGGTGATGAATATTACCATTGAAATCTGCCCAATGACTTTATAGACATACATAGGTATCAAGGATCCGAGCCTAACCGATTCTGTCTAGTAATAATCAGATACATACATATTAGAGGTGCATGCGCCAACATCTCAGTGTTAGTAGCAAAAGCAATGAGTGTATCTGTAAGAAACAGTATATTTTAGAATGAAATGGAGATCTTTTGTGAAGGTGAAAATTTCATTCAATTTCTTGTCTTATAGAGCTTATACTGAGTTCAATATTGTATAACTGTATCGATTCAACAGCAAACCTAGAAATTTTTTAGCCGCTTTTGAAGGAGCTGTGTCTTTACTCTGTAAACTTTTTTTAGGCATGTTAAAGCTGTAATGACATGCTTCTTTTTTAAAAAAAATAAAAACTAATACTAAGAAATGTAGGAAACAGCATA
>NW_008359594.1:2892961-2893629 GCF_000622305.1 Nannospalax galili | reverse complement strand
GGTTCACAGTTGAATTAATACAGTTATACAATACTGATCTCAGTATAAATGCTCTAAGACATAAAATTGAATGAGGTTTTAACCTTTGAAAAAGATCTCCATTTCATTTTAAAATATACTGTTTCACACAGAAAAACTCATTTTTTTATACCCATGCTCAGATCCCAAGGTGCTCAGAAAGTAACCAACTGTAACTAGTAATAATCAGATATATAGAGATTAGAAATGCATGTGCAAACATCTTAGTGTCAATTGCATTAAAAATTAATTTTTCTGTATGAAGAAAAAACTGGGAATACTTTTGTCCAAGGTCTTCTGGCTTTCATAGTTTGCACTGGAAAGTCAGCTGTAATCCTAATGGGTTTTCCGTTATATGTGACTTGTTTTTCTTTTGCAGCTTTCAGAATTGTCTCTTTGTTCTGTTTGTTTAGTGTTTTTACTATGACGTGCCTTGGAGAGTTTCTTTTCTGGTCCTGTATGTTTGGTGTTCTGTGTGCTTCTTGTATTTGTATGGGCATGTCTTTCTTTAATTTTGGGAAATTTTCTTCCACGATTCTGTTGAAGATCTGGTCCGTGCCATTATCTTGTTATTGTTTTCCTTCCTGTATGCCTATGATTCGTAAGTTTGGTCTTTTTATGTTGTCACACAATTCCTGCATATTCCATTC
>NW_008359594.1:2886021-2892545 GCF_000622305.1 Nannospalax galili | reverse complement strand
CTCAAGCCTTCAAGTTTAGGTCTGCTTCTTTTTGTGAACTTTATGTATCTTTGTGGTTGGCTTTTTGGGCATGAAAAGCTGGTTCCTCTAAGCTTCTGGTTCTCTCTCTTGATTTTATATTGGAGTGGCCAGATTCCTTTTGTCTTCAGGAGTTCCCCCAGAGGCCCAAGTCAGATGAGGATCAGATGCTCTCAGGCGTTCTCCTAAGGTCTGGATCCCTCCAGGAAAGATGTTGTCCTCAGGAATTTGCGGGTTGGACTGGCCTAGGAGCAAGACCCAGGAAAGATGCTGGTCTAGGGCAGCTGGTGGCCATGCCACCCAGAGAAGCAAAGAGAGATGGAACAGGAAGAGGTCCCAAGGGCTCCTGAGGACAAGGAGAGAGGCTGGTGGGTTGTGCAGGCCCAGGGAAGCCAAGGGAGTTTGTATTTATATATTTTTAAATGATTTAGAACATGTGTTTTGGTGACTTTCATTTTTGAAGAAATTATGTTTTTTAAGTTTTCCAAAATATTGACAAAACATTTTTCGTAGTATTTTTTTTATGATTTTAAAAGAAATAGTTGACCAGGCTCTGGTAGATGAACCCACACTGAAGGGCAATTGAGGACAAAAACCTGATTCTATAGGCCTTTCAAGAAAAAAAAAAAAAGAAAATACACACATATATGTATATTCTAGAGTAAATATATGTATATAAATATGATACATGTATAAATATATCTAAATATGATACAAATATAATGTATGAAATTCCCAAATTCAATAAAAAAATCTTTTTTTTTCAGTAACTACATCTCTCCTTTTATTTAGAACATTGTTTATTTGCCCATGTAGTTTTTCCTTATCATTCTTTTCAGTACTTTGTATTTCCAGAAATTGATGTTTTATTTTGTCATTTTGCTTTTCTCTTCTTTCTTTTTTTGAAGTTATTGTGTGTGTGTGTGTGCGCGCGCACGTGCATGCGTGTGCGCTTCTTTGTGGATACTATGTATATGTGTGTGTCCATGGATGCCAGAAGGAGGAGTCAGGTATTTCGGAGCTAGAGCTACAGATGTTTGTGAGTCACTTGGAATGGGTGATAGGAACTGGTATCGGGTCCTCTACAAGAGCAGCAAGTGTCTTAACCATTGAGCCATCTCTCCAGTGTGTCTTTTTATTTCACCATCAGTATTTTTTCTTTTTAAAGAGCATGGTGTGTAATTGTCTTATGTTTAATTGAGCTTTTAATGATATAATTTCATGTGTTGGCACATGCAAGCACCTATGAATCTATCATCATGATTGAGATAGTGAACATATCCATCAATTCAGCTGATGATCCTCTCATCTCAGTCTGGATACCTGCTTGTTTTCTCTTTCCTTGTTCTCTCAAGTTTTGAGAGAGGAATTTTGAAGTGTCTGCTTTTATTTGTAGGTTTATTGATTTCTTTTGGCAGTTTTATCAGCTTTTATTTCATGTATTATAAAGCTTTATTGTTATGTGTTTGTATAAATGCCAACAACTGTTATATCCTCTTTATTAATTGATTTCCTTTATTAGTATAAATTGCCCCTTTAGCCTTGGTCATATTCTTTGCTGAAAAATCTACCTTACTTAATGCTAATAGAGCCATCTCCTCTTTCTTTGCTCTGGTGTTAGGACACTATATATTTTCTCTCTCTCTCTCACTCTCTCTCTCTCTCTCTCTCTCTCTCTCTCTCTCTCTCTCTCTTTTGTTTTTTTGGTCTTTTTGAGACAGGGTCTCCCTGTAGCCCCAGCTGTCCTGGAACTCACTATGATGTAGACTAGGCTGGCCTTGAACTCACAGAGATCGCCTGCCTCTGCCTCCCGAGTGCCGGGTTTAAAGGCTTGCACCACCACGCCCAGCATTTTCTCTCTTTTTAAAAATTTTATTTATTGCTGGGGCCAGCATCTTTCCTGGCTTTTCAGTCTTACTGGAATGTCCCTTTCATGACCCTCTGCTATACTCAGAAGCATCAATAGAGCCGAAGATGGTAAGTAATTGTGCTTCCAAGTGAGGTTCTCTCATGACTGAAGGGAGCCAGCCAAGGTCATGATACCCAGACCTACTGAAAACATGGCCTAGAACTACAGACAGCCTGCAAATGCAAATGAATGTTGTAGTTTGAATGAGAAATGTCCCCCAGAAGCTCATGTATTTGAACATTTGGTCCCCAGTTGGTGGCGCTGTTTGGGAAGGTTATGGAACCTTTAGGAGGTGGAGCCTATAATGGGACTCTACTTCCTTTTCTTTTGGCTTCCTGTGTTTGGATGAAAATGTCACTTAGCTTCCCAAAATTGCCACCATGGTTGCCCTGCTTGTCATGCCTTCATCACCATGATGGATTCTCTCAAACTCTGAGCCAAAGTAAACCCTGGATCCCCCCACACACACACACACAAATTTGTTATTTTTATTTTATATGTATGAATGTATTTCCTGTGTGTATATAAGTGCACCACCCATGTCGTGCAGTGCCCACAGAGGTCAGAAGAGAGTATTGGATTCCTCTAAAACTGGAGTTACAGACAGTTGTTAGCCACTACGTGGTTGCTGGGAATCCTCTGCAAAAGTGGCCAGTGCTCTTAACTACTGAACCATCTCTCCAGCCCCATATATTTTTCTTTTAAGCTGTGTACATGCTATTTGTGTGTGTGTGTGTGTGTGTGTGTGTTATTTAAAGTGAATGTTTATTCTATTGCTGCCACTTGTGAGCTCCTGACTTCCCCACAGCCTTGTCATCATGACTGAAAGCCACTCACAACTGAGGTGTACTAGGCTATAATTACCTCCCCTTTGCTCTTGAATCTGAACGGTCTTGCTATTTGTGAAATATAGTATTATTGTTACTCTAATATTGAAATGATTTCTAAAGCTGGAGCTAATAACCAGGGTGCCTTCTGAGAAAACACCTTTCATTTCATTAATTAGGACAGCTGAACCATTCCTAGCTGCAATGTTGAGCTCAGACCTTTCTCAGTCCTCACACATGATAAATTAATAAGATTGTTGAACCCTGAGCCTTTCTTTGAGTCATCTGTTAAGCCTCAGATTAGATCAGAAAGAACATCAGAATCTTCTAGGGAAGCCTTTGCCTCATTCATCATCTTCACTTACCCAAAAACTGGTGGAGTATTTGTAATTGTCAGTGAGTAACAGGGGGACAGATGGTGGACTGTCATCCTTATCGGAGGATGGCTTTTTCTCTTTTGTTTGGTGTCTGTTTCACAATATTTCATTAGCTTCATTTTTCTCATCTGTCACTTCAAACAATGGAATTGTAATTGATAATACCTTAAGTGTTTGTTACATCTGTAGAAAGGGACCTTAGCAGAGTTGATCTGTTGTTTAATTAAAATGTCTTATCTAGCCTTAAAAGTTGCCAGTACTGGGGATGGAGAGATGACTTAGAGGTTAAGAGCACTGACTGCTCTTGCAGAGGTCCTGGGTTTGATTCCCAGCACCCACATGGTGGCTATGAACCGTCCTTAACTCTAGTTCCAGGGGAATCCAAAGCCTCTTCTGACCTCTGCGGCATTGCATGACAGGGGTGCACTCACATGCATGCAGGCAATACACTCATACACATTAAAATAAAAATAATAAAATATATTTTTAAAAAGGTGTCAGTACTGTATGCATTTAATTTTTCAAAAGAATGCTGTGACGATAGAGGATTATTTCAGAATTTTCTCAGATTTCCTCTTTGACAAATTTAGAAACTGTAAATATAATGGATTTCTTAATTTTCAAATATAATTTTTTGAGGCTTTTATACATGAGTATTGTGTTCGCACTACTTCCTTCCCTCCCAGTTCCTCTCAGGTCCCCCCATTCTCGCTCAATTTCTTGTCCTCTTTGATTATTGTTACACATGTGTGTGCATACATGTGAATATATATATATATATATAAAAGACTGAGTCCATTTAGTGGTGCTCATGTATGCCTCTGTTTGGGGCTTCCCACTTGGAATTACCTCTCAGGGAGCTAGTCCATGGAGAAAACTGATTTTCTCTCCCCTCAGCATCCATGGATTGCCTGCAGCTCTTCATCTTGAGATAGGACCTTTTGAAATTTTCCCCATTCACATTGGCATGTCAGCTGTTTTTATCATGCAGATCTTGTTGGGCTACCATAATGTGGAGATTTAATGCTGTTTAATGAGATTTCCCTATCATGTCTAGAATGCTTTAACCAGCAGTAGGTGTCTTGTCCCTCTAGCTCTTAAAAATCTTTCCATCCTTCTTACAATCTTTCTTTCCCTTCTTCCTTGATGTTCCCTGAGCCTTGGGTATAGAGGTTGCATTACAGATATATCACTTAGGGCTGGGCACATTACAGTCACTTATTCTCTTCATTTTAACCAGTTATGAACGTTGTAATAGTCACCACATGTTGCAAAAAGAAGTTGCTTTGACGAGAGGTAATAGTTACCCTTGTCTGTGAATATAAGGATACGTATTTAAAATATAGTAAGAAATTATTTTGGTATAGGGATATGACAGAAGTAGGTTCTTTTCTGGTCATTGACTTCTCCAACCATATGTGCTTGGCTTTGTTTATAGTACCATGCATGATTTTCGTCCATTGAGCATGTCCTAAGCCCAATTAGACATCTGTTGATTACCCCAAAGATCAAAGTGCTATTATTGCCCCATTAGAGATAATGGGCTGGTCATTATAGTTTGCAGACTTTACAGTTGGGCAGGATCATTGATTGGTTTTCTCACTTGACAGTTTGTATCTACCTTGTGATATTGTGAATGCCGGTCTTCAGGGAGGAGGTCAGTTCCCGCTCAGTTGCTCCAAGTCCTTCAGCAATAGGGTCTTACTTTCAAGTTCTGAAAGGCAATCAAGGGCTATGGCAATAGCCACTGTTATTTGGGGATTCACTTGGAATACTCTGACCAACAACTCAACGAGAGGTTTCCCTTGTGTGGCACTGTGATTTTCGTTATGTAACCTTTAGCTATACACATGCATTCATACTGACATCATGTGCATTTTTTGTTTGGCTTATGAAATAATACATTTCCCTTTGGTTTTTCACACTACATAAATATTATTTGTCTCTCTTTTCTCTCCCCCATCCCATAGCCTTACATCCTCCTCCCCAATTAAAGTACCCCCATTTCCTCATGATAGCACCTGTGTCTTACTATCTCCCTCTCTTAAGATCCTTCCTTTCTCCCCACACAATTACTTTTTATTTTCTGGTTACTTCAGGACCTGAGTACATATAATGGAATTCTTGAACCTTTTATTTCTTGAAGTATGTCTCAAGAACTTGCTTGTTCACTGCATTAGGCCTTCAGGGAACACTGGTAAGTGCTGTCATATAAACCCACCTCTGATAAATACTGCAGTTTCTTACATCTTTGAATGTCCTTATTTACTATGAATTAACTTTTATATATAGTATTTTCATTCTGAATAGTGTTAGGTTAATACCCAGGAATACTTTACATGAAATAGCAACTTTATGAGAAATGATGTAGATCAAAAGTATAGTTTACTATAGATGTTGTTTTATTCTAGCTAAAACTCTGATATCCAAAGAATTGTTTCTCTTTAACAGGAGCAGCCTAGTCTAAGTCCTTGACACATAGTAGGTGTTGAATTAAATGTTAGTAATTTGATCTAAAACTGTTACATATCATTTCAGTGTGCTGCATATGTAAGCAAACTATGAAATATTGGTAACTGTCTAAAACTGCCATTAAAATGTTTTTTTTTTTGTTTGTTTTTAATGTGCATGAATGTTTTGCCTACAGGTATGTAAGTGCATTTGTGTAAGTTATGACAGAAGAGTGTCAGATCCCTGGAACTGGAGTTAGAGATAGCTATTACCTGCCATGTGGATGCTGGAGACTGAACCCGGGTCCTCCACAGGAGGAGCTAGTGCTCTTAACCACTGAGCCATCTCTCCAGCCTCCTTGCCATATTGTTTTTAATTGTTACTTTCTTTCTCTCTTCTCTTTGTTTTCCTCTTACTCTTCCTTTTCCTCCTCCCACCTCTTCCCATTCTGGACACCTTCACCTCCCTCCTGCTTCCCATATTAGCCCCAGTTTGCCTGGAACTTACTATGTAGGCTGGCCTTGAACTAATGGAGATCCACCTACCTCTGCCTCCCAAGTGCTAGGACTAGAGGCATGTGCCACCATGCCCGGCTTCCCACATCTTTGTGACCTCTCCTTTTTCTCACTCCCTCCTTCTCACCCTCCCTTAGATAGCAGTTCCAATTTTTTTTGTCTCCATTCCTTCCTAGTTTTGACAGAAGGCAGTAGAGAGTGTTACTCACCCTGGTCTTGAAAATAACCTTTTGGATCCAGGGAGCTTAGATTTTGAAACATGACATTAGATTTTATTTTTAAAAGTACTTCAGTTTATTAAAAAGTAAAAAATTCATTATTTTAATCTTTCCTTGATTTTTTTCAAAGCAGACATTTATTCTCAGTTCAGTATTTTAGTATGTTGAAGAAATGAGAAATGTATTACTTACTTTGATTTGTCATATTT
>NW_008359594.1:2884350-2885806 GCF_000622305.1 Nannospalax galili | reverse complement strand
TTTTTCAAAATTGGCTGTAAATTTTTAGGTTTACAGTTGAATTGTTACAGTTATGCAATATTTTACTTAGTATAAACCCTATCAGACATAAAATTAGATGAGGTTTTAACCTTTAAAAAAGATCTCCATTTCATTAATAAAATACACAGTTTCATACAGAAAAATTCATTTTCAATGCAACTGACATTAAGATGTTTGCACATGCGTTTCTAATCTCTATGTATCTGATTATTACTAGTGACAGTTGGTTAATTTCTGAGCTTCTTGGCATCTCAGCATGGATATAAAGTCATCAGGTAGATTTCAATGGTAGTGCTTTTCACATTTACTAATTATTTTTATTTTTAATTACTTATTTCATAACCAAATGATTAGAAGAGGCATTTCATTACAACAGCATTGACATATTCAATAACAGTTTCCAGAGCAAAGATGCTTCTCTTTCAAAATTGGCTGTAAATTATTAGGTTTACAGTTGAATTAATACAGTTATACAATATTGTACTCCGTATAAACCCTATAAGACATAAAATTAAATGAGGTTTTAAACTTTGAAAAAGATCTCCACTTCATTATTAAAATATACAGTTTCATACAGAAAAATTCATTTTTAATACAACTGACACTAAGATGCATATGCATTTCTAATCTCTGTATATCTGATTATTACTAGGCACAGTTGGTTACTTTCTGAGCTCCTTAGCATCTGAGCATGGATATAAAATCATCAGGTAGATTTCAGTGGTAATGTTTTTCACATCTACTAGTTATTAAAGAGCAAATTTTTATGCTTTGAAAAAAATTTTTTTATAGACCCACTTCCCAGGTAGCACCGTACCATAGCCTCCCTCCCCCCACTACAGCCCTTATACTCTGATATCCCTGCTACTGTCTGCTGTGTTGTCAGCACCCCCAGCCATTCCCCACTACTTGTCCATCTGGTGAATCTAGTCAGCCTATCTAGAGGTCTTTGTTTTAGGAGGGTCAGCTCTTCCTCATCTAGCGGTATTCAGTTGTCAGTATTCCTTTGGATAAGATTGGGGTCTGCTGTTCAATTTCCCATTTCTCTGCTGGGATACTGTCTGGGAATCCCTTTGGCCATCCTGGCCAACAACTCAGTAGGAGGTATTGCCTGTCTGGCATTGTTGCTTGCTATGTAGCCTTTAGCTATACATATGGTCTCTTATGAAATTATATTGGCCCCTTTAATCTTTGGTTATACTTTCCTTTTGGGTGTTTAAGGCCACACAGTTGGTCCAGATAAACTGATTTATTTTTACTCTTTAGGTCGTTTAAGGATCTGTTCCTCAGGGGCCACATGGGCTTGGGAGTAGCCCCTGGCTCCTTTCTTTTTACCAGTTCCACCTATGTGAAGATAAGTCAAAGGTCCTGCTCAACCATGGTTGGCTTCGCTTGGAAGCATGGAGGAAATGATTCCTCTGTGTTGACCCTCCTC
>NW_008359594.1:2865022-2883629 GCF_000622305.1 Nannospalax galili | reverse complement strand
TAGAAATTATTAACACATTCAGAATATATATCCAGAATATATAATGAACTCAAAAAACAGAGAATCAAGACAGGAAGTTACCCAATTAAAAGATGGACTAAGCAGCTGAACAGAGAATTCTCAAAAGAAGAAGAAAACATGGCTAAGACCATCTTAAAAGATGTTCAACATGACTAATAATTAGGGAAATGCAAATTAAAACCACTTTAAGATTTCATCTTACCCCAGTCAGACTGGCTAAGATCAAGAAAACAAATGATACCAAATGTTGGCTAGGATGTGGAGAAAGAGGAACACTCATCCACTGCTGGTGGGGCTGCAAAGTGGTTCAACCCCTATGGAAAGCAGTGTGGAGAACTCTAAAAAAACTAAAAATGAACCTACCATTTGACCCAGTTATACTACTCCTTGGCATATACCCAAAGAACTCATCCTGTCGCAGAGACACTTGTACATCCATGTTTGTTGCTGCTCTTTTCACAATAGCTAAGAGATGGAAGTGTCATTTATATTTTTATGCTTATTCTATTTTTAAAACTTTTACATTATTTTCCACAGATCATGAACTTTTCTGTAGTTGTGTGTGTGTGTGTGTGTGTGTGTGTGTGTGTGTGTGTGTGTTTCCATGGGGTATCTGTTTTATAAAATAAGGAAAAATGACAACTCTTCCTTTAGGAAGCATCTGATAAAATATCAGGGTCATAAACCTTACTATCAATTATTTTATTTCATATAATAAATCATGGCAGAAGGCTGAAGTCTTGTATGCCATTAAAGGTAGTTAAAAGACTAGGAAGAGAACAGACTTTGATGAGTTGTATGTATAGATAATAGTTTCTTTGTGTACAGCATTAGTAGTTTAAATGATAACTTTTTCTGTTTTTACTTTTTAAAGATACGGTCTTACTATGTAGCCCCAGCTAGCCTGGAACTTGCTATGTAGACCATCCCAGACTGACTTGATCTCACAGAGATCCACCTGCCTCTGCTTCCCAAGTTCTGGGATTAAAGGCATGCCCAACCATAACAATATTTATTTATTTATTTATTTATTTATTTATTTATTTATTTATTTATTTATTTATTTTTATGTCTATGAGTTTTATGCCTGCATGTATGTAAGTGCACCCATGTTGTACAGTGCCTGTAGAGGACAGAAGAGGGCATCAGATCCCCTGGAACTGGATTTATGGGCAGTTGTTAGCTGCCATATGGGTGCTGGAATTGGAACCTCAGTCTTCTGCAAGAACAGCCAGTGCTCTTAACCACTGACCCATCTCTCCAACCTCAACAATGTTTTTTAAAGAATTGAGGGACTGGTGAGATGTCTCAGTGGTTAAGAACACCAATTGTTCTTGCAGAAGACCCAGGTTTGAATCCCATTATGCACATGGCAACTAACAACTGTCCATAACTCCAGTTCCAGGGGATCCGACAGCCTCGTCTGTCCTCTGCGGGCATTGCACAACACAGGCACACTTATGTACAGGCAGTCAATACAAGCATACATAAAATAAAAATAATAAATATTTTTTAAAAAGAATTCACTTGTTACTTAAAAATCTGGTCTTTGTGTGTATATAGAATAGTTACCGTTAATTAGCTTTTGCACTTATTATATTCATATTTAAATATTTGGAAAGTGGTATTCTGAATTTATTGTCTGATCTCTTCACTTTACTATTTAGGAGACTGAGGCCTAGAAAAATTAGTCAGTCACGAAGCACAGACTTGATGGTACAGTCTTTACTCAGTGCTGTTTTTGCTCTTCATAGCCTCAGATGAAAAATAATGACTCTTACTTAGAATTAGCCTTATGGATTATGGTTAAGATTCGTTTCTGAGGCTAGGACTTCATAACACTAAGTTGTACTTTTAAAAACTGTATTCATAAGGAAGGAGATGTGGGGACCTTTTAGGATGAGATTTGCTTCTGAGTGATTTGCACATTGAAGATGAGTAAGTAAATCACAGTTTCTTTTTCTGGTGGTATACCTTTACTTGTGCCTGAGCCACAATCATTAGAATTCTGAGTAGATACAAAAAATGAGTGTGTTTGTATTCAGTCGTGTTTAGTCTCCTACAGAGTAGTCCTTCAGTGACTATAACTTTACCTAAATTGACTTTCTTTTCAGAGCTTGGTTTTCTTTTAATTTCTTTAATTAATGTTATCATTATGAGTGTATTAAGATTCACTGTAGAAAATTATGAAAATAGAAAAAGTAATGCCCTCTGTTAACATTTTGATCTACTTACACACTGCCCTTTATATGCTTATATCTAAATTGTACATATATATACATATATATACACACATATATATGTGTGTGTATATATATATACATACATATATATGTAGTGTAGTACACAGGTTGAATCCTGAAAGATTTGTTTTGAGAATTTCATACCTGAGTTCTATATTTACATCATTTCCACCTCTCTCTCTTCCCCCACCAACTCCTCCCATGTTCCCCCTGCTCCCTCTCTATTTCCTGACCTCTTTATCTAGGGGTAATACCTTATGAAATTTCCCCATCCGTATTGGCATGTCAACTGGTGTTGTCATTATGCACGTCTTTTTTCGGCAACCATATTGTTGAGATTTTGTGGGTGAAACTTCCCTGTCATATCTAGAAGACACTATCTAGCAGCAGGTGTCCTGGTCCTCTGGCTCTTACAGTCTTTCTGCCCCCTTTTCTATGATGTTCCTTTAGCCATAGGTTTAGGGGTTGCATTTTAGTTATATCAATTGGGGTTGGCCACTCCATGGTCACATACTCTCTGCATTTTGACTAATTTGGCTTTCTATAATTGTCTACATCTGTTGCAAAAAGAAGCTTCTTTTGTTCAGGGTGAGAGCTATGGATTTAAGGATAAGTATTTAGAATACAGTTAGAAATAATATTAGTTTAGGAAGATGGCAGTGAGTAGCTTTCATCTGTGATCTCTCCAGGGATGGGTATTTGGTAGGTTTATAGTGCCAGGCATGAATTCCCTCCTACTGAGTGGATCTTAAGTCCAACTAGACAGTTGTTGATTTCATCTAAGATAAAAGTGCCCCTGTTGCACCAATAGGGATATCTTTTTTTCTTCATCACTCCAGTCACCAAAGTGATTTTTTAATTATTTTTTAAATTTTTATTTTTTAACTTTAAAAAAAAATATTGAGAATTTCATACATGCATATAAGGTGTTTTGATTAAATTCACGCCCACTCCCTCCTCCAATTCTTCCCATATGTCCCCGTCATTTTTTCCTGAACAACTTCATGTACTCCTTTTTTTATGGGCTACTCTAACATTTCCCTCTCTGAAGAGGTAACCCTAAAATCTTTTAAGGATTAGATAAGGGCTCACAAATACTTTTGACATTTTTGGCCTTTGGAACAGAGTATGTTGCTAAGAGGACCAAGGACATTTTGATTTTTAGCCAAGAAACTGGCTACTTTTCTTTGGGGTCTTTTTACCCTAACTGCCTAGCCAATTCCTACCTCCTATTCTTATCATGCCATCCCCTGAAGAGGTTACCCAAATTGCCAATAGGGAATCGGGACACAGACTACTCTGGCCTCTTCCATGCTGAACAGGGAAGCAGGGTGAGGCAATTTGGGTACCCCTTCAGTAGGTCTATCTAAAAGACTCCCAAATTGCAAAACTTTTAACTGTAGGGAGAAAAGAAAATCCTTGACTGGTGCCTAGGAAATGTGAAGGAAAAGTAAAGGCAAGAGTAGTTAGTATTACAAATTCTAGACAGGGAACCAAAAAAAAAAGTCAAAACAGGGCAAATTTCAAATGTTCATATCAGAATCCACTGGAGTTTCTTGACAAGAACTTCCAAGAGCATCCCTCCACCAATAGGGATATCTTTCCAGGACAGTCACTGATGTAGTATGTAGGTTTATTACTGGGTAGGACTATTGTTTGCTTTTCTCCCTTGGTAGCACCTCCCAATACTATGAGAGCTGGTCCTCAGGAAGGAGGCTTCCAGGTCAGTTCCAGTCCAATTTCTCCAAGTCCTGTGTCCAAAGTGCTTGTTTCTTTAACAATGGCTTCTTACCATCAACTTCTGAGGGGCAAACCAGCACAATATCCATAGCCTATATTGTTTGTGGAGTGTCTTCGACCAACAATTCGAAGGAAGAATTTCTATTCCTGGCACTGGGGTTTTTTGCTAGATAGTCTGTGGTTCTTGAGTGGGGGACAGGGGGGTTGTTGGCATCATCCCCTGTGTATCCTAACTCATTTGAACTGTGTATGTATTATTAAATATATTTATAAATACTGTATTGTCCTTTTTTTTTTTTTAAAGTCAGCCTTGCTGTTATTTGTGTCTCCTCCTTCTCTCTCTTTCTGTATTACCCTCCCCTGTTAAAGAAGTAAAGATAGCCAGACATGGTGAACACCTTTAATCCCAGCACTTGGAAGGCAGAGACAGGTGGATCTCTGTGAATTTGAGGACAGCCTGGTCTACATGGCAAGGTCCAGGCCAGCTGAGGCTACAAAGTGACACCATCTCAAAAAAACACAAACAACCAAATAAAGACAAAGAGGATACACTTCCAGCACATTCTGTAATAGGGTAGCAGCTGTAGGAGGCCATGCAAACAAGGATTCTTTTGAGATGATTTAGGTAGAAAGAACTTAAGTGACTTAAGTGGAAAGAGAAAAATTATGGTGCCAAGAATCAGAGAGATAGAAGTATAAGTGAGGAGAAGGAATGAGATCAGTATACATTTGGAGGCCTTAACCCTGATAGGAACATGAATGTTTACATAATACAGCAGGAGATGGGACAAAGCACAAATACAGATTGGCTGGTTAATTTGGCCGTAGCGACATGTGGAAGTTCTCTTCTAAATAATGCTGCTTTCCTCAGTAAAAGAAGCTTGGACTTCTTTTACTAAGGAAACAGAAGATGGAGTAGGAAAAAGAAGTGTTGGAGATTTGAAGCATGGGCCTAAAAATAATTTCTAGGATGGTATGTTGATAAATTAGTGTAAGTTTGAATTGAGTGCCTGGCATTGGTACTTGAGGTATAATGTTATAAAAAAAAGTGAAAGTGGTTTGTAACTATTGGCACATTAATCTGCTATAGATACAGGCATACAATAGATGGAGGGCTAGATAAAGAGTTGAAATTTTGCCACATAAATATGAAGAAGAGGGCAGCAAAGGAATTGAGTATGTGAAATGGAGAGGTTGTGGTCATAGGCCATAAGATCTAGGAAGGATGAGAAGGGAAATGGAGCAAATTCTATGTGCTCCAATGAAACTAAAGCTATCTCCAGTACTGGCTTTCACTTTTTCATTTCTGGTGTGTGTTCTGAGATGACCTTCCTTTCTCTCCTTCCCTTTTTCCTTCTTTTAACCCAGATAGACACACACAAATCCAATATTTGTGTGTTCAGATTCTATGTATCCTCAAAGCCCAAGCACATGCTGCGCTTCTTTGTTGAAGTCTTCCTTTATCACCCCCAGTGAACAACTATCTTGTTTTTCCCTTTTGTCTCCTACAGCACATCAAATGTCTAATTAGTTACATGTGTGGTATTATAGTTTTGTGTATATATTGTACCTTTCCTTTTATACTTGTATATTATGATTGGGAATTAGGTTCATGCATCATGATAGTGTCCTTAGCATTCAACACAGTTGATATTCACCAAAGGTTTGATGAATCAGTTAAAACCTCAACTAAAGCAGTTTCTTCAATATTTTTCAGAAAACTGTGGAACCATTTTGCACAGGGATTACTTTTAGCTTCTGTAATAATCTGTTATTCTTACTATTCTGTAGTGATCTGATTTTAAAACATCATTGCCATCATTATTTCATTGCTTATCTTGCAGGAACATCTGTCCTTGAAGAAGTATGTTGTTGATATTGTGATTGAAAGTGCAGCTCAACCAGAGCCTGTGAAAGATGGAGAAGAAAGGCAGAAAAATAAGAAAAAAGCTAAAAAGATAAAAGCCCGAATGAACTCCAGGTAACAGAAAAGTCCTTATAAACAAAACAAAAACTCCTAGAGATGGATCATTTAATTTAATGATCATTTAATTTAATGGAGGAAAAAAACTGTTTAAAGTTATTTGCTTCAAGAAAGCCGTGGAAGTACACTGATGAGCCTAATTTATAGCCACTTTCTTTGATTGAGAAAGAAAACTGGGTATTGATCCAAAGCCCTTGCTTTCACCTGTTAAGAGCTCTTCCTATAATTAGATGCCAAGGCCGTGCCAAACTTGTGCCTCCTCCAGCATACAATGGTAGATTTAAATATTTGTAAACCAAGCCTATTTTTCTTTCCAGATATTGATTTTTAAATGAAGTATCAAGGAAAATCAATAGCAATCAACAAATAGGAGTCTGCTGGCTGTGGTGTCAAACCCCATGACTGGGTTTAATTAATTTGGTTGCCTGTCACTACAGAAAAAGTTCAAGAAATATCTTACAATGGAAAGTGAGTTATTAGACCTGTAGTTTATCATCAGCCTCTGAAGTGACATCTGAAGATCAGGTAGCTGTGTATTACATTACCTCACAAGCTTTAAATGTCATATGGTGACTGATGGGTCACTGAGGACACAAATAGAGTTCTTCCTTAGTTGATACCTTTACAATTTGAGAGAGAAAGTATTCCTAACCTATTCTTGTATTTTTATTCCTAAATGTCTCAAAGATGGAGAAACTTTTCAGTTGAATTGCAAAAATATGGGACAAGAATAATGATGAGTGAAGTAATTGTCTGTAGTTTTCATGTCCAGATTGTGAGCTGTCAGGTAGTCTGTTTCATCTTTCCAAATCACATAACTTCAGAGAGCTCATTTTTGCAAAGAATAGAAAAGGCTTTCTTGAACTGAGTATTTGAAGTCACTCCATGTTTCTGAGAATAGTTTCATAGCTGACTTCAGGGTACTACTGACTTCATTTCTAGTTTCTGCTTGCAATTTGCTGACTCTTGACATTTGGATACTCAGGAGCTGCTGCTTTGTTTTGTTTTTTTCTTTTTTTATATACATCCCTTGGTGAGCTCACCCAATTCTCTGCTTTTTATGCCCTGTAATAGCTAATTACTATTTTACACCTTCAGTTTAACTGTAATTTATTGTGTCCAAAACAAACTCCTCTCTCCTTTCCCATAAACCCAGACTTCATCCCATCATCTTTCCAGTATCAATGAACAAGCACTCTGCTGTCGCTGGCTACGCTCAAACCTTTTGAGTTGTCCTGGACTATCCCTCTTTCCACATACCTCACATTCATTCTTACTGCAAATAATGGTAGTTGCTTCAACATATTTGCAGAGTCTCTCTTCTCTGTAACTTCACTGCTCGCCCCACCCCCACGTGCTTCCATCATCACTCACTGGAATTTTGTGGTGGTCTTTCGGTTGGTCTCTTGTTTGTGCCATCTAGTCCAAACACTACATCCAGGGTGAGCCTGCTGAAATATAAATCAATGCATTTTATTTTGCAGAACCGCAGGTTCTGACAGTCAGATGTCTTCTTCCTAAAGACTCTTCTCTCATATATCCAACACTGTCCTCACCTTCTTCAGGACTTTGTTCATATCTCTCCTTGTAAACAAGGCTTTCCTTGAGAACTTGATTAGCTTTTATATAAGTAATATTTACTAAAGGAAATCCTGAAAATGCAAATAATTATTAAAATACCTATGTTTTGCTGTTTCTAATGTTTTGGCATATATATCTGTTTTATGCATGAATACCTGTATTGACTTTTTAAATTAAAATATAATTTAATGGAGATTTTAATTTATTGAGTTTTGACAAACCTAGATACCCATGTCATATATATACTACATTATTATACTACATATATATGTAGTACATCATTTAGACCATTTTTATTGTCCTGCAGTTTCTTTGTATTTCTGCCCCCTTTCTTCCCCTTCCCTCCCCTCCCCCCTCCTCCCTTCCCTTCCCTCACTCCTTTCCTTTCCTCTTTCTTTTTCCTTTTCCCTTTCCCTTCTTCTTCCCTTCCCCAGAGCCTTGTGCATAACAAGCACAAATACTCTAATACTGAGTTGTCCATAAATCTTTCCTACCTTTTATTATTGTTGTTGCTATTGTTATTATTATTATTATTACTATTATTATTATTGACAAGATCTCTTTATGTGGCCCTGGCTTGCCTTTATCTTGCACCAGTTTTCCTGCCTCTGACTCTTGAGTGTTAGTTTTATAGATAATGCCCTACCATGTCTGACCCTTTCTGTGTCTTTGCAGTGTTTCTCACTACCTCTGGCCCTTGACAGTCACTTATATGCTTTCTATAATTATGGATTGCCTTTTTTATTATTCTAGAAATTCATACATACAAAATCATATTCTCTTGCAGCTGTCTTTTGCAAAGTGTACTTTTTCTGAGATACAGCTGGGTTTGAGGTCTGTATAATTTGTTCCCATTATACCAATGATGTCCATAACACGGAAATTTTTTGTCCATTCATCTTTAATAGTCATTTGGGTTTTTAGTTTAGGGCATTTATAAATAACAGTCCTGCCAAATTCAGTCTTTGGCTGAACCTCTGTTTTCATTTCTCTTGGGTGAATAATTGGAAGTATAAGTGCCAAACTCTTGTATGGTGGTTGCACCATTTTCTTCTTCCATCTCCAGTCTTCGGAAGTTCCAATTAGTCCACAATTTCTCGGTATTTGGATTTGTTAGTTTTAAGTATGTAGCCTAATTCTAGCTGAAATGTGTCTCATTGATGTTCCAGTTTCAATTTGGTATAATTAATCATCTCTGTTGAGCATCTTTTTGTATGCTTTTTAATTCACCCAGTAGTTTCCTTTATGAAGTACATATTGAATGCCTTCCTCCATTTTTAAAAGTGTGTCACCATTTTAATTTTTCAGTTTATATATTCTGGCTATAAATTCTATAGCAGATACATAGATTGAGAACTTTCTCTCAATCTAGAATTTGTCTATATATTTTCTACATAACTCTGTGTGTGCATGTAGATATGTGCACACTTATATGTAGAGTATATAAAGAATACTTAGAGCGCAATAATAAAAAGATAACCCAATAATAAATCAGCAGACAAGCTGAATAAGCATTTCTCCAAATGGGAAAATTTCATGGAAAGATGTGCAGCCCATTAGTCATGACGTAGCTTGACTAGAATGAACAGACACACTTTAATCTCAAAGAATTGTAGGTGTTTGCTCTTTGATTACTCTCTGAAGAATTTTTCCTAATGGTTTCCCTAGCTCAGAATTCTTCCAGGACTGAAGTCCTGGGGAAGTTTTTGAAAACTTTTAAAGTCAAATTAATCAATGTTTCCTGTGGAAAGGAAAAAGAATTAGGAAAATGATAACTAAAATCTTTAAGAGAATGTCTAGAGATGGAGATTATCCATTCTGAGAAACTTTTCATAAAAAGATAGTGAGGAAAAATGAGCACAGCCTGAAAGCTCTGTGAGACTTCAGTCAAGTACAAATATGTGCATAAAGGGAGTCCCAGAAGAGAGTAGTGAATAAAGGCAGAGCAAGAAAGGGTGTATGAAGAGATAATACTAATTTTTTTTCAAATGAAATGAAACAAATCTGTACCTCTAGTAAGCTTAGGAAACTCAAGTGAGAGAAAACAAAAGATCCACATCATAACACGAACTGTTGAATGACAGAGAGTCCTTAAGACAAAAAGAACACATTTCACCCATTTCAACTGGGCATGGTGTGCTGGAGGTAGAGGCAGGAACTCTGAGTTCAAGGCTAGCCTGGTCTACATAGTGAGTTCCAGGCTAGCTGGATCTACAGGGAGATCCTGTCTCAAAAAGACCAAAAACAAAAATCAAAACCATTTCATCCAGAGTGCTTGTTATGATAAATAGGTGATTTCTCATCAGAAAATATGGATGCCTTTTGAAAATGAGATGAAATTTTCTGAAAGATTTTTTTAAAAATCTGTGAGTCTGGAGCTAGCGAGATGACTCACAGTTAAGGGCACTGACTAGCTGCTTTTACAGAAGACCTGGATTCGAATTCCAACACACATATGGTGGCTAGCAGCCCTCTATAACTCCAATTCTAGGGGCTCTAACACCCTCTTCTGACCTCCATGGGCATTGTATGACGTGGGTACAGTTACATACATGCAGGCATACTAGTCCTACACGTAAAATAAAAATAAATTTTAAAAAATTTTAATTAAAAGAGAAATCTGTAAATCAAGAATTCTGTCTCTGGCAAAACTGACCTCCATAAATGGAAGAGAAATATTTTCTTCCAAATAAGAACTGAGTTTGTTTTTAGCAGACTTACCTTTTAAGATAGTCTCCAGGGAGTCCTTCAGACTGCAATGAAAGTGAACTAGGCAGTAGCTTGAATTTATGTAAAAAGAAAAGCAAAACAAACAAAAACAACATTATAAAGGTAACTACATAGATTATAAAATTCAGCATTATTGTATTTTTGTTTTTTACCTTCTCTTTTTAATATTTGGTTTTAAAGACAGTTATGTAAAACAATAATTCAGAACCTATGATGATGCACACACTGTGATTTGTGTAGGTGGTTCACTGTCACTATATCCACGCTTAACCATGGATTCTACCAAATGTGGACAGAAAATATTCAGAAAGGATATGTCTGTGTGGGTTGGTCCATTGTACATTACTGTGACAACATTCCTGATGAAAACAATGTAAGGGGAATAATTACTTGTTCTGGCTAACAGTTTCAGAGATTTCTCTATAACAGCAGGGAGGGTTTGGCAGAAACTTACTTATGGTATCCAGGGAACAAAGGGAATGCCTGTGCTATTGACTTTCTTCTCTTATTCCATCCTGGTACCCAGCATGTGAGATGAAATGGTGCATATTAAGGAAAGATCATTTTCCCTCAGAAAAATCCTCTCTGGAGACACCATCATAGACAACACAAAGGTGTGATTTAACAGACCCTCCTAGGTGTTTCTCAGCCCAGATTGGCCATTAGTATAGCCATTGCTCTGCACTGAAATTGCCTACACTGTTGTTATTTTTCTCAACAATATAGTTTGTCTTGGTTACTTTCCCACCTGTAATCCCAGTGTGTGGGAAGTGAGAACAGGAGTTCCTCAGAGCAAGCGAGTTACTTGGACTGGCTGAATTGGTGAGCTCTGAGGTTTGAGTGAGAGACCATGACTCAATATAGAAGATGGAGATTGATTGAAAAAGACATCTAATACCAACCTCTGGCATCTACGTGAATATGCACATACCTGCACACACTTGTACACCCATACATGTAAACACATATGCATATGCATGCACAGCACACAGTATATACATGCAAAAAAGAGGAGAAAAATATTAATTTAACAATCATAAAGACAATAATGCAGGTACTGAGGGACAAAAGTGATTAACACATAGGAAATGACAGCAAAATAGCAGAAGTAAATCTTTCCTTAAAATAATTATACAAAGTACAATTACATTAAGCTCTTCAGTGAAAGGCACATGTTTTCAGAAAGGATTTTGAAAAAATTATAAATATATTTGATATCTACCAGAGAGTCACTTCAAATATAAATACATAACTATATTTTAACATAGAAGGGCAGAAATATGTTCTATGAAGTGTGCCACAAGGAAAGTAATATTGGTGAAGTAGCTATATCAGTATCATGGAGCATAGACTCAACAAAAAATTGCTATAATAGATAAGGACTAATATTTTATCTTTATATGTTTGTATATGGGTTTTTTTGTGTGTGTGCGTGTGTGCGCACACGTGCTTGCGGAAGTAAACATGGAGGTCAGAGGGCAAACTGGGGTGTTGGTTCTTGCCTTCCACCTTGTATAAGACAAGGTCTCTTCTTGTTTACCAGTCTGTACACTAAGATATCTGTTCTGTAATTTCTTAGAATTCTCCTTTCTCGACCTTCCATCTCCCTGTAGGAGTGCTGGGATTGTGCATGCATACATACCTGGCTTTACATGTGGTCTGGGGGATAGAACTCAGGTCATCATCCTTACATGAGAAGTCCTTTACCAATCAACCCATTTCCCTAGCCTTTACTTAGCATTTAAATTAGCATTTTCCTCTTTTATTCTCCAAAAAAGTAGAAGTAGGCATATTAACTCAATATTAATGAATTGCTATAGTACGATCTGTCTTCAGTTCATGACCTGTTGATGACTGTCACCTACAGCTCTGGGTAAGCCAGAGCCTAGGTAGGCAGTGGAAAGAAGTAGTATTATGGATTTTAATGGATCTTTGGTATGTGGGCAGCAAAAAACAAAACAAAGGCTTTGAAGGTCTGATCAAGTTGTTTTCATAGTCTTTTATCTCTGAAGTTAACTGAAAGTTGTTTGCCTGTATTTATTTTAGATTATGTACTTGTAGTACATAAAAAGTCAGACACCTCAACTACTTTGTAGGAAGTTTATAGACTTGTGGATTTAATCACCACCATTCTTTTGTTTATCAATCAGGTCTATCAAGTCTATAAGCTCAGAAATGAATCTGTTCTATTTCTTATGAGGAAATATTTGTCTTTTAGTTTTTCATGGTAGTATTTGTAGTAATTTTTAAAGAAGATACTTAAATATGAAACAAAATTAGTTGCATTACCAGCATGATATACCAGAAGAAGGAAGATTGAGCTGAAGCTTGAATTGCTATAAAATTGGCTACAAATAACTAACCATGATAAAACTTTTTTTTTCTTTAGGGCTAAGGAATATGAGTGTTTAATGGAAACAAAAAGTTCTGGCTCAGACTCACCTTACAAGGCAAAGTGAGTATTTCATTTTTAAGTTATGTTTCTCTTTGTGCTCTACCTTTAAATGAAATATGTCTGCACTGCCGTACTTTAACTAGAAAAATCAGGGTTCCCTTTTCAGTTTTTAGTTTTCTTACTGAAAGTATTGAGGAATAGACCCAGAAGAAAGTTTGAGGACAATCTTATTAGTGTTTGGGAGAAAAAAAAAACAAAAACAGGACAGTCAAGCTCTAAATCTCTGCAGATACCAGGAGGAGAGAGATGAGGATGAGGAAGAGGAAAAAGTCAGGCATTTTTTAGCTAGGTCTGAAAAGGTCAGCATGTTCAGCATTGGAAAAGGGCAAACAGCTGTGTGGTAGAAGTAGGGATGGAGGTTCAGAGAAACAATAAGAATGCCCAGAGTATCAGAAACTTTGTTTCTGTTCCATAGGACAGTGGTATCATTAACTATTCAATTTGGAGTTATCCAGATGTGGTGCTCTTAAGACAGTGATATTGAGCTGGGAGGTATCCAACTATGGTACTCCATTTTGTTTTGTTTTGTTTCATTTTAATTTTTCAGATAGGGTCTCCCTATAGCCCCAGCTGATGTGGACCTCTATATGTAGACCAGGATAGCCTCCATCTCACAAAGATCCGCCTGCCTCTGCCTCCCAAGGGCCAGGAATAAAGATGTGTGCCACTCAGCTTTTTCAACTGTGGTAGTCTTAAGACAGTGATAACCAATTGGAAAGTACTTTTGATAGGGAACATTTAGTCAAATCTGGCCACAGTCCTCATTAGCACAACGCATGGAGAAGGTGCTACTAGCATTAAATGAATAAAGGACAGGGATTCTGCTAAATATCATTTAGTGTACATGGCATCCCCCACAGCAAAGAATTATCTCATCTAGAATGTCAATAGTATAGAGGTTTAGCAACCTTTTCTACCAGATCAAGTTCTATCAAAGAAGTCTATGCTGATGTTCCCAGGACCAATCCTTATGAAGAATTAGAACTCTCTAGTTCTAGTGAAATTTTAGATGAGGTTATAGATTTTATGTGAGAGTAAAGATTTTAAACTCCAGCATAAGAGCATATGTGCAACTAAACTATAATGAAGTATAGAAACAAATTATTATTTTGCTTCTTTCAAAAATAGTGACGGAGTGCAATGAGAAAAGGACACATATGCCATGTTGATTGGACTGCAAATTGCTGCATCCTTGTAGAAAAACAGTGTTTATTTGCAACAAAGGAAGTTTTCCTCAGTCTGCTTAGTGACGCAATGAAAAATGTGCCTGACATTTATGTACAAAGATGACTATTTCACCATTGTTTTATTACTTAAAAAAGTAAAAAAGTGCTGGGCGTGGTGGCACACGCCTTTAATCCCAGCACTCAGGAGGCACAGGCAGGTGGATCTCTGTGAGTTCAAGGCCAGCCTGGTCTACATAGTTCCAGGACAGCTGGGGCTACAGGGAGACCCTGTCTCAAAAAGACCAAAAAAAAAAAAAATGTAAAAAAGTGATTTAGATGTCACAAATTGATAGATGTATACTATACAATGTAGTATAGATATACTACAGATTGTAAATATAGCCACTATTTACATTATAATATATGTGCTCTGTCTGTCAGAAATGGGATCCCCATCAGTAACTGCTTAATTTCTTTCAGAAACATTTTTGTCTGTTGCAGTGCTAAAAGAAATATGCACTATTAAAGGTAGTAACAAATTTATGGATAGATTTCTCAAAGAGCAGAGAAGGATAAAACTAGAAGAAACATTATAAATCAATCAGTAATGATAGATAAAAAAAGTAGCCATATGACAAATAGGATTGATCAGGAGAAAGCAGGGTTTATTAGCAAAGGAACACATGGGACAGATTCCCTTCCAGGCAGGGAAAATGCCTTCCTTGGTCTTGAGCTGGGGTCTTTTAAAAAGGGAGGTTTCTGCTTCTTGCAGAAGGCAGGAAGATGTATTTTTTTTAAAGTTGTGCTGGGAGGGGGGTAGAAGTGGGAGAGCTGGACTGTTAAAACCTGTCCTCTTTAGAGATCAAAGGGGAAGCGTGCTGTGTTGGCCAAACAGTGGAGAAAAGTCTGCTGCTCTTGACTTCAAAGACAAAGGTGCTTATCAGCTTGGTTCCCTTTTCTCAGAAGCATGAAAAGTCCTTGAGACTGTTGGTGAGGGGGCAGGGCTATCTGAACCTTAACAAGTAAGGTGGCAGATTGGTAAATTAGTATAATAATATTTGTAAGAGGTAAATTTTGCTGAACTTTTTTCTTACACCAGACACTATCTGAGTTGTCTTTCTTCAAAACTGAGTTGTCAGGTATGGTGGTGCACATCTTTAATCGCAACACTCAGGAGGCAGAAGCAGGTGAATCTCTCTGAGTTTTGAGGTCAGCCTGATCTACATAGTGAGTTCTAGGCCAGCTAGGGCTACCACGTGAGACCCTGTCTCAAACAAATAAACAAAGAAACCCTCTATGAATTATGAAAACTAAGTTCTAAAGAGGATCATTTACCTGAGGTTATTTAATGCGATATCCAGGATATAAAATTAATAGTTTTTCTTGGAAATAATTAGAAAACATAAGCATTACTTAAGAATAGTAATAAAAACGTAAAAGACTGAAGAGCAAACTGAAGAAATGTGAAGACATCTATAAAAAGAAAACACTAAAATGCCTGTAAGGGTATAAAAGTAGACTTGCATGAATAGAAAGAGAAATCATATTCTTGGGAGCATCTTTCCCAAAAGTTTGGCAGCACCCACTGTGCCTTGACACCCCCAGCCTCATTCACCCTCCCAGCTCCCCCACCCCATCTCTCCTACTAGCCTGGGCACTGACACATTTCTTGTCTTGGCACCCCAGACCTCTGGATTGACCTCTTGGCCCAGACTCACCACTGCATCCTGATCCTTTGCAACCAGACCAACCCAATTCCTCCCTTTAGTCCCCAGGAGACCATCCACACCTCCCTTTGCATTCCTGGGTGGCACAACCACCAGCTTCCTGGGACCAGCATCTTTCCTGGGCCTTATTCCCAGGCCAGGCCAGCCCTCAAATTCCTGAAGCCAGCATCTTTCCTGGAGGGATCCAGACCTTAGGAGAAAGTCTGAGAGCATCTGATCCTCACTTGACTTGGGCCTCTCTGGGAACTCCTGAGCATCAGATGAAAGCAATGTGGCCCCTCCAATATAAAATCAAAAGAGAGAACCTGAAGCCTAGACCAACAAGCTTTTCATGCCCAACAAGTAAACTACAAAGGCATATAAAGTTTACAAAAAGAAGCAGACCTAAACTCAACAAAGGAAGGCTTGAAACTACAAAAGAAATCCACATGTCAAAAACATAACATGAAAAACCTAAATAATCAAAAGAACAATTATAAACATGATAAAAGATTTCAGTGAATTTAAAGAACACACAAACAAAGAAATCAAAGAACTGAAGGAAGCTAGGGATAAACTTCTGAATAAATTCAGAAAAGGGTTAGAAATATTGAAGAATACTCGGGCTGAATTGAAGAAGGAAGTGAAACACTCAGTAAGCCACTTAGAAACGACAGGAGAAAGTCTCACCAATAGGATGAATGAAATGGAAAACAGAATATCAAGATTGGAAGATAAAGTGGACAAACTAGACCACTCAAGCAAAGATTATCAAAAATTTAAGAAAGCACAAGAATGAAATTTACAGGAGTTGTGTGACCCCATAAAAAGGCCAAACTTACAAATCATAGGCATACAGGAAGGAGATGAATCCCAAGATTCTGGCATGGACCAGATCCTCAACAGAATTGTAGAAGAAAATTTCCAAAGTTAAAGAACAATATGCTCATACAAATAAAAGAAGCATATAGAACATCAAGCAGACAGGACCAGAAAAGAAACTTTCAGGCTGGAGAGGTGGTTCAGTGGTTAAGAGCACTGACTGCTCTTGCAGAGGACCTGGGTTCGTTTCCCAGCACCCTCATGGTGGCTACGAGCTGTCCTTAACTCCAGTTCCAGGGGAATAGGAAGCCCTCTTCTGACCTCTGCGGCATTGCATGACATGGGTGTACTCACATACATGTAGGCAATACACTCATACCCATAAAAAATAAATAAATAAAATATTTTTTAAAAAAAGAAAAGAAACTCTCCATGGCACATGATAGTAAAAACACTAAACGGACAGAGCAAAGAGAGAATACTGAAACCTGCAAAAGAAAAACAAGTCACATATAAGGAAAATCCATCAGAATTACAGCTGACTTTTCAGTGCAAACTATGAAAGCCAGAAGAGCCTGGACCAAAGTATTCCCAGTTCTAAATGGCCCCAGAGGCCAACTCGTATTACTTTACTCAGACAAAATGTCTATCATAGTTGAAGGGGAAAGAAGAATCTTCCACAACATAAATTGGCTAAAAGAATTCATGTCCACAAAACCAGCCCTTCAGAGAGTTCTTGAAGCAATACAAAGAGCTGAAGAAAGGAACGACTGTCCACAAGGAGTGATGGAAAGGAATTCAATGAAGGCATAACTGTGGAAATGCACAGATATATCAAGAATGTGAACAGAAATAAAAATGACAGGATTCAATACACATCTTTCATTAATAACTTTAAATGTCAATGGATTAAGAAACAAAACCCATCTTTTTGTTGTCTGCAAGAAACTCATCTCACTTTCAAGGACAGGCACTACCTTAAGGTAAAAGGATGGAAAAAATATACCAAGCAAATGGCACTAAGAAAAAAGCAGGCATTGCAATTCTAATATTTGATAAAGTAGACTTTAAAACTAATCAGAAGAGACAAAGATGGCCACTTCATTCTCATGAAGGGAATAAACCAAGAAGATATTACAGTCATGAACATATATTCACGAAACTCTTGTGCACCCAACTTCATAAAAACAGTACTACAGGACTTTAAGAACCAGACTAATCCCAAATCATTAATAGGAGGAGACTTTAATACCCCATTGTCGCCATTAGATAGGTCAAAAGGACAGAGAATTAGCAGAGAGACGTGGATTAATCAATACCTTGTATCTAATGGCCCTAACAGACATCTACCAAATATTCCACCCAAGCACCAAAGAATATACTTTTTATTCAGCGCCCCATGGAACCTTCTCCAAAATCAACCATGTACTAGGGCACAAAACAAACCTCAACAAATACAAAATGATTGAAATAATTCCATGCATCCTATCATACCACAATGCAATAAAGCTTAAAATCAACACCGGAAGAAACCTTAGTAACCACATGAATACATGGAGACTAAACAACACACTCCTGAATGATGAATGGGTCAAAAGAGAAATTAAGAAAGAACTAAAAGTATTCCTGGAACTAAACAAGAAGGACAGTACAACACAACAAAAACCTCTGGGACACATTGAAAGCTGTCCTTAGAGGGAAGTTTATAGCCCTAAGTGCCTATATCAAAAAATCTTTTTTAAAAAGTCAGAAATAGCACAAATAAATGACTTAGTGCAACTCAACACTCTGAAAAGACAAGAAAAAAATAAAGCCAACACCAGCAGAAGAGAAGAAATAACAAAAATCATAGCAGAAATTAATGAAATAGAAACAAAACAATACAAAAAATCAATGCATCTAAGAGCTGGTTCTTTGAAAAGATAAACAAGATTGATAGACCACTATCCCAGTTAACCAAAAGAAAGAAAGATAACCTCCAAATCAACAACATCGGAGGTGAAAGGGGAAACATCACAACAGACACCAAAGAGATCCAGAACATTATAAGGGAATACTTTAAAACCCTATATGCTAAAACCTAAAAGAAATGGATGGGTACCTAAAAGAATGGGAACCACCAAAACTAAACCAAGAAGAGATTAACAGCTTAAACAGAC
>NW_008359594.1:2863246-2864059 GCF_000622305.1 Nannospalax galili | reverse complement strand
TTAAAGAAAGAAATTGAGGAAGACATCAGAAGATGGAAGGACCTCCCATGCTCATGGATTGGAAGAATTAATATTGTGAAAATGGCCATCGTACCAAAAGGTATTTATACATTCAATGCAATGCCAATCAAAATCCCTATGACATTTTTTAAAGAATTGGAAGAAAACATCCTAAGATTCATATGGAAGCCCAAAAGACCTCAGGCAGCCAAAGAAAACCTGAGCACTAAGAGCAATGCGGGGAGATTACTATACCAGATATTAAACTATATTATCAAGCTATAATCATAAAAACAACATGGTACTGGCACAAAAATAGACCCATAGATCAATGGAACAAAATTGAAGACCCAAATATGAGTACATTCAATTTCAGCCACCTGATATTTGACAAAGGGGCCAAGAACATTCACTGGAGGTCACTGGAAGAATCCCCAGTAACCACATGCTGGCAAAACTGGATCTGCACCTGTAGAAGAATTAAACTAAACCCCTATCTTTCACTTTGCACAAAAGTCAACTCCAAGTGGATCAAAGACCTCAATGTGAAGCCTGAAACTCTGAAACTGCTAGAAGAAAACATTGGCAATAACCTACAAGATAGAGGTGTAGGAAAGGACTTTCTAAACCGGACATCATCTGCCCAGGAAACAAAGTCAATAATCAACAAATGAGACCTCATTCAACTGCAAAGCTTCTGTGCATCAAAAGAAGCGGCCACGGAATTGAAGAGAAAACCCACAGAATGGGAGAAAATCTTCACCAGCGACACATCTGACAGAGGTTTAAGATCCAGAATATATAATAAACTCA
>NW_008359594.1:2850565-2862919 GCF_000622305.1 Nannospalax galili | reverse complement strand
CATCCTATTACAGAAACACTTGTACAGCCATGTTTGTTGCTGCTCTTTTCACAATAGCTAAGAGATGGAAGCAACCTAAGTGTCCCTCATTTGAGGAGTGGATAATGAAAATGTGGTTCATTTATACGATGGAGTTTTACTCAGTAGTAAAGAAAGATGAAATCATGAAACTTGCAAGGAAGTGGGTGGAACTGGAAACTGTTATATTAAGTGAAGTAATACAGACTCAAAAAAAATTAATCTATGTTCTCCCTCATATGTGGATCCTAGAACCAAACCCTGATTAGTATGTATCCAGAGATAACTATAGGAATCAGGATAATGGAAAGGAACCTGGGTGGTAAAGGAAAAGAACCTGAAAGAGAACAGTAGGAAACGGCTTAATAAAGGAGATATGGATTAAAAATTGGGTTAGTTTAAAGGAGGAGGGAGGGAACGGTATTCAAGGAACCTAGGGGATAAAGGAGGTAAGGGTGTACAAGGAACCTAGGGGATAAAGGGAAAGAAGGAGCTCAAGAGAGGTAGGACCATAGGAGAAGGGCATTATTAAGGGAGAAATGGGGGTAAAAGGGGCACCTTAATTGGGGAAACCATGATGGAGGGATGAGACAATGCGAGAGTCTTAATGCCTAGCTAGTTTTAAAAACTAAAGTTAACCATATTACTACAGCAACTTACAGACAAATTATACATAACAGTTCAAGAAATATATGTCTAGATAAGGTTTATCTGAGAACAACTGGTCTTTGCCCAAGATTTATCTACATAACACACAGTAATTAAAAGTACAAGACTGTTGGAACTAACTTTCTTGGATGTTTAACAGACATACTTTGAGGCCTATAATAATTTGGTCAGAGGGACATAAAGGACAGTTTTTGCTCCTTGCCTTCCTAGGTCAAGTAGTTCCAGGGGACTATGAGTATCTCTGAAAATGTCCTATAATGGTGCAAATGTCCTGTAATTGTGGTGGGTCACCTGTCCTCTTGATCAAGGTGGCCGATGAGATGCCACCAGATGGACTTGAACCAGTGTTCAGTCTGCAAAGAGGAGGGTCAAGACAGAGGAATCATTTCCTCCATGCTTCCAAGCGAAGCCAGCTGTGGTCAAGTAGGACCTTTGACTTATCTTCACACAGGCAGAAGTGGTAAAAAAAAAAAAAAAATGAGACAGGGGCTCCTCCCAAGCCCATGTGACCCCTGAGGAGCAGATCCCCAAACAACCTTAAGAGTGAAAATAAGTTGCTTTATCTGGGCCAACTGTATGGCCTTAAGCACCCAAAATGAAAGTATAACCAAAGATTAAAGGGGCCAATGTAATTTTTTAAGAGTCCATATGTATAGATAAAGGCTGCATAATAAGCAACAATGCCAGATAGGAGATACCTTCTTTTGAGTTTTTTGCCAGTGTGCCCAAAGGGACTCCCAGATAGTAACTCAGCATAGAACTGGGAAAATGAACAGCAGACCCCAATCTTATCTAAAGGAATATTGACAACTGATTTCTCCCAGATGAGGAACAGCTGACCTTCCTAAAACAAAGACCTCTAGATAGGCTGACTAGATTCACCAGATGGACAAGTAATGGGGAATGGCTGGGCGTGCCAATAACACAGCCGACAGTAGCAGGGATATCAAAGTATAAGGGCTCTAGTTGCGGGAGGGAGGGTATGGGAGGGTGCCATCTGGGAAGTGAGTGTATAGTTGAATAAGATGGTTTGGGATGTTCTGTGAGGTATACACTCACACACACTCAAAATAATCAATGAAGTTTTAAAAAATATATTTGAGGAGAAAGCATAGAAATTTGCATCATGTTAATAAGTAGAGGTGATAATCATTACCATTGAAATCTACTCAATGACTTTATAGACATACACAGGCGCCAGGGATCCAAGTGTAACCAATTATGACTAGTAATAATCAGATACATACTCTTTACAGATGCATGTGCCATCATCTCAGTGTTAGTAGCAAAAACAATGAGTCTTTCTGCAAGGAACAATATATTCTAAAATGAAATGGAGATCTTTTTTAAAGGTTAAAAACTCATTCAATTTTATGTCTTACAGGGCTTATACTGAGTTCAATATTGTATAACTGTATCAATTCAACTGTGAACCTAGAAACTTTACAGCCATTTGTGAAAGGGATATACTGTTGCTCTGTAGTGTGTTACTGAATATGTTAAAGCTGTAATGAAATGCTTCTTCTAATCATGTAGTTATTATAATTTTTTAAATTTACTTCATGTTAAATAGTAGAGGCGATAAACATTACCATTGAAATCTATCTGATGACTTTATAATATCCATACTCAGGTACTAAGGATCTGAGTGTAACCAACTGTGACTTGTAATAATCAGATACATTGAGATTAAACACACATGTGCAAACATCTGTTAGTAGCATTAAAAATGTAGGAAGTAGCTTATCTTAAAATGAAATGGAGATCTTCTTTAAAGGGTAAAAACTCATTCAGTTTTATATCTTATAGCATTTATACTGAGTTCAATATTGTATGACTGTATTAATTCAACTTGAAAGAGGTGTATCCTTGCCCTGGAATGTGTTACTGAATATGTTAAAACTGTAATGAAATGCTTTTTAAAAAAAAAAAAAAGGTGAAAAAATACAAATTAAAAGACAGAAATAAGTTCAAGTATATCAAGCAATTGCAATAAATGTAAATGTATAAAAAATATAGATATCTTCTAGATGATATGTGTTTTGATAAATGCATATGTCAGTATAACACAAATATCCGTCAAAAATCAGAGCACTGTCATTACCTCAGATGATAATTATCTGAGTTTTTCTATCAGTCTCCTCACTGGCATCCATAAATGTGTTGTGAGCATTTTCATAAATAGACTCAAACCAGATTTCATTTATCCTAATATTGTGATTTATCTATGTTGCTGTGTTTATTAGTTGTTTTGTTGCAAATTAGTTTTTTTGTTTGGTTGGTTTTGTTCTGTTTTGGGGTTTTATTGAGAAGGATTGGCCTGAAACTTGCTATGTAGCCCAGACTGGCCTCAATCTCACAGAGATCTGCTTGCCCCCACCTCCCAAGTACTAGGATTAAAGAGAGTATCACCATGCCCAGCTCCATAAGTAGTGTTCTTATGAGTCAGTATGTTTATCCATTCTTCTATTGATTAAGAATACTTTGGCTGTTCCATTTAAGAAAAAAATGTTGGAGTTAAGTTTTCATTACTCTTGATAAAATATCTAGATGTAGATCCACAATGCCTAACATATTTATATGTATCGGATTTTAAGAAACTATATAACCTTTTTTCTCAAAATACTGTTACATTATACATTTCTGCCAAGAATATATGAGATTTCTCTCTGCTTTGTAGTCATAACATTTGAATTCACTTTTTAGTTTTAGGCATTCAAGCGAGTACTATCATGGTATTTCATGCTTTTAACTATTTACCTGGTGACTAATGGGGTTGAATCTTTTCATGTATTTACAGGTCATTAGTATATATTCCTATGATGAGTATTGTTAAAATATTTTGCCGTATTGACTGAATTGCCTCTAAAAATTTTACAGATCTCTATATATCTGTGGGATATTTTTATTTAATTACCTAAACAGCACAGAAAGCTATATTTATTATCCATCTAATTAGTTACTTCTCTAGTCACTACAGTCAAATACCTGACAAAAAGCAACCTGAGAGAGGAAAGGTTTACTTTGGCTTGTACTAGAGGGTACAGTCCACTGTGATGGAGATGGCATGTCAGTGGAAGTTGCTTGTAGGTGTGGTGGCTGGAGACAGACATCTTGGTGAATCAGGAAACAGGAAATGGCCATAAACCTCCAGCCATCCTGTCCTCTTCCCCCTGAGCCAGATCCTCCAAGTGGGCCCCACCTCCTAAAGGTTCCACAACCTCCCAAAGCAGCACCACAAGCCCAGATCCAAATGCTCAAACACAGGAGCCTGTTGTGGTTGTTTCATATTCAAGTCACAGAGCATCATGCATTGTATTACCCTCTGAACCCAGGGGATCATATATATTCTTTTACAAAGGGGCTAGTTGTAAAATAGGTTTTGTTAACCTTGTCTTGGGTCTCAGGTATAACTGTATAATACAAAGCAGCCACAGAATATATGTGAATGAACTGATGTGGATTTGCTCTAATAAAGCTTTATTTCAAGACAGTTCAAGGAATAATTTATCTAAAAATAGGCAATCACTAGCTTTAGTTGTAGACAGTACTTGCCCAACCATGCTTTAAACAACATCACAATTGAAATTGTTTGTTTGTTTGTTTATGTCCTTTTTGAGATAGGGTCTCCCTGTAGCACCAGCTGTCCTGGAACTCACTATGTAGACCAGGCTGGCCTTGACCTCACAGAAATCTGCTTGCCTCTGCCTCCTAATCGCTGGGATTAAAGGCATGGCCACCACACTCAGCAAAATCTTCTTTATTTTTAAAATATACTCCTCTAAGTTATTTTATATTTTAAATCATTTATTTCTAAGTACTATTTTCATTCACTTTCACAAACCTTGCATATAATCCTAGTGGAAACCCCACTCCAGTATTACTTGATTGAAAGTTAGGGTCGGGGGCTGGAGAGATAACTCAGCAGTTAAGAGCACTGACTGCTGTTCCAGAGTACCCAGGTTTGGTTCCCAGCACCCACATCTTTAACTCCAGTTCAAGGGGATCTCACACCCTCTTCTGGCCTCTGCAGGCATTGCACAACTCATGTGCACTTACATACATGCAGGCAAAACACACAAATAAAATAAAAATCAATCAATGAAAACGTATATCCCGGGGCTGGAGAAATGGCTTAGCAGTTAAGAGTACTGGTTGTTCTTGCAGAAGACCCAGGTTCGAATCCCAGAACCCACATGGCAGCTAACAACTGTTTGAAACTCCAGTTCCAGGTGATCTAACAGCCTCTTCTGTCCTCTGCAGGCATTGCTCGAAACGGGTGCACTTAACTACATGCAGGCAATACACTCATACACATAAAATATAATAAAGCTGGGCGTGGTGGTGCACACCTTTAATCCCAGCACTCCAGAGGCAGGCAGATCTCTATGAGTTCAAGGCCAGCTGGGCCTACAGAGAGACCCCATCCCCAAAAGACCAAAATAATAATAATAATAATAATAAAATGTTTTTAATAATGTATATATCCCATGTTAATATCCTTTGAAACTTTCTCTGGATTATCATTAATTTTCCTTTTATAATCAGTATTCTTGGATTCAGCTAAGTATTACTAGTTTCTTACATATCACTTCTTTATGATATATTTTTTTGTAAATTTTTATTGAATTTTTGTGTATTTCATACAGAATATCTTAGTCATTGTTATAACCCTTTCCCAAGTTGTGCCCTCCCATAGCCCCCTACACACACTGGATTTCATGCATTCTGTCATTTGTGTTAAAGTCTATTGAGTCAAGTTAGTATCCTCAGACATCCCTCAGTGCAAATTCATCCACTGAGATCTATTCAGCCTATTTAGAGTCCCTCCCTTTAAGAAGGTCAGCTCTTCCTCACCTAGCAGCAATCAGCTGCCAATAGTTCTTTGGCTAAGATGGAAGCCTGCTGCCCATTTCCACAATTCTGTGCTGGGTTTTTGTCTGCTTAAACTTGTATGGGTCTTGTGTATGCTGACACCATTGCTGTAGATTCACATGAGCAAGGTCCCAGGAGCCTATAAGGATTCTATTTCCATATGGTCATGCATCTCCTGTCTGGCTCTTAGAGGATTTCTGCTGCCTCTTCTGCAATGGTCCCTGAGCATTGGATGGGTGGCGTTTAATATAGAAGTCCTGTGCATGGACTCTTATTCTCTATGCCTGGCCATTTGTGTCCTTTTGTAAAAATTCATGGCCCTCTGTTGCATGAGGGAATTTTGTTGATGAGAGTTGAGAGATGCATTAGTATTCTCTTTACCCGTTTTCTACTATGTTCCCTGTGCCTTAGGTGTAAAGGTTGCATTGTAAATGTGTCACTTAGGGTTGGGCAATTCATAGACAAGGTCTGTGTGTGACCAGTTGTAGAACTCAGTAATAATCTCTGTTGCAAAAGAAGCTTCTTTGATGAGTGGTGATTGGGATACTTGTTTATAAATATAAGGATCCATATTTTATACATAGTAAGAAATTGTGTTTGTCTAGGGATGTGACAGCCTTGGGATTTTCTCTAAGATCTATGACCTTTCCAACCATGTGTATTTGGCTGTGTTTACAGTACCACACATGAGTTCCCTCCTCTTGAGTGGGCTTTAAGTCCAATTAAGTAGCTGTTAATTACCCCTAACATAAAAGTGCCACTATTTTCCCAATAGTTTGCGATGCCCGTTATTGTTGTGGTTATTAGATTTTTTTTGAGGCTATTGTGAATGGGAGGGTTTCCATGTACTCATTCTCCAATTGCCTGTTATTGACATATAGAAAGACTGCTGATTTTTGTAGATTAATTTTGTAACCTGCCACTTTGCTGAAAGTATTAATAATTTCTAGGAGTTTTTCTGTTAGAATTTTTGGGATGTTTTAGATATAATATTATCATCAAGCAGGAATAATTTGATCTCTTCTTTTCCAATTAGTATTCCTTTAATGTCCTTCCTTTGTGTTACTGCTCTAGTAAGGGTTTCAGCACCATATTGAAAAGGAGTGGAGATACTGGACAGCCTTGTCTGATTCCTGATTTTAATAGGAATGCTTCCAGTTTTTCTCCATGTAGAATGATGTTGACTCTGGTTTTGTTGGGTATAGCTTTAACTATGTTCAGGTATGTTCCCCTCAGTCCAATTCCCTCTAGGATGTTAAACATAAATGCATGTTGGATTTTGTCAGAGGCCCTTTCTGCATCTGTTGAGATGGCCTTGTGATTTTTTGTCTTTGAGTCCATTTATATGATTTATGACATTGATTGACTTACATATATTGAACCAGCCCTGCATTTCTGGAATAAAGGTGACTTGAATCATAGTGGATGATCCTTTTGATGTGTGCCTGTATGCAGTTTGCAAGTATCTTGTTGAGAATTTTTGCATTTATGTTCATTAAGGATATGAGTCTATAGTTTTCTTTTTGGGTTGGCTTTACCAGGTTTTGGTATTATAGTAATGCTGGCTTCATAGAAGGAATTTGAGAGTTCTCCTTTTGTTACTATCTTTTTGAATAATTTAAGTAGTACTGATTGTAGATCTTTAAATGGTTGGGAGAATTCTACTGTAAATCCATTTGAGACTTGGATTTTTTTAATCCAGAAGTTTTGTATTACTTTTTCAATTTCTGTATATGTTATGGTTCTGTTTAAGCCATTGATCTCTTCTTGGTTTAGCTTTGGTGATTCCTGTGATTTTAGATATTCATCCATTTCTTTTAGTTTTTCAAATTTAGTAGAGTATAGGTTTTTTAAATATTTTATTTATTATTTTTATGTGTATGTGTGTATTGCCTGCATGTAGGTAAGTGCAACCTTGTCATGCATTGCCCAATGAGGACAGAAGAGGCTGTCAGATGCCCTGGGACTGGAGTTACGGACAATTGTTAGCTGCCATGTGGGTGCTGGGATACAAACCCAGGCCTTCTGCAAGAACAGCCAGAGTTCTTAACCACTGAGCCATCTCTCCAACCCCTAGAGTATAGGTTTTTAAAGTATTCCCGTATAATGGTCTGGATCTTTTTGTTGTCTGTTGTGACGTTTCCCCTTTCTTCTCTGATTTTGTTGATTTGGATTTGCTCTTTTTTTCTTTTCATTAACTGAACTAAGGGTCTGTCTATCTTTTTTAGGTTTTCAAAGAACCAACTCTTGAGTCATTTATTCTTTATATTGTTTTCTTTGTTTCTATTTTGTTAATTTATGTTCTAATTTTTGTTATGTCTTCTCATCTTCTGGATTTGAGTTTAATTTGTTCCTGCCTTTCCAGGGCCTTGAGTTGCAATATTAAGTCATTTTTTGTGTTCTTTCTAATTTTTTAATGTTGGCACTTTAAGATTATTTTTATGTAGCTCATTCTGTACTAATGCTGTAAGAGAAAGGTTTTGTTGACAAATTTTGAGGCTTTGCATATTTGAAAATTGCTTCATTTTGTGTTTATATTTAGGTGATCATTTCACGGGGGGAGTGTTCTAGATTCTAAGTGTTCTCTAACTCATGGCTTTAATTTTTTTTATTCTACCTCTGTTATGTTTGACATAAGAGTGGTGATGCACTGTCAGGGAGAGGTCTTCCTCTCCAGTCATTTCATTGATTCTCCAACCAATCATCTTATTACCTGCCCTCTCTTCTTTCCGATAATAGAGAAGTCTGGACTTGGAACAGCACTCTAGCCACCATGCCTACCATTTATAAAATCCCATCCTAAATGCAATTTTTAGCATGTAGTTACCTCAATCTGACTTTAGTTAGCTTCTGTCTTTCCATGATTTCTGGTCACTTCAGTTCTACAGAGCGATCTGTCTTGATTTTCAGAATGGGCATAAATTTATTTAACTTTTTGGTCTTCTGTCATGTTTAAGATTTAGGGTGAAAAAATATTTAAAGCAAGATTAGAGGTTATTTAGTCTACTGCTGAACTGAGTCTTGAAAAATATCTAATTAAATTTTATTTCCCTATGTTTTCTGCCAAATTTTGTGGTTTTTTAGTCTAGACTTGAACTATTATTAAAGCTAAAAACTAGAAAAGCTTTAAATTGCTATCTCTTCCCTATTTTAGTCAATATTTTTGTTACTGTTATTAGGAGGAAAAAACCCACTGTACTTAAAGTAAATCTTTGGAAAAATCATTAAGAGCTCTTCAACAATCAATCTGTTAATAAGTGTTTTTTGGGTTTTTTGTTTGTTTGTTTATTTGTTTGTTTGTTTGTTTTAGCTAGGCCTGGTAGCAAATGTCAGGCAGAGACTTTGGCATACAAGACCAGCCTGAGCTACATGGTAACACTCTGTGCCCTCTCCCACCCCCCACCCCCAAAAGACTGGAGAGTTTTGAGCACTTCTCAACTCATTTCTAGTGGTCCATTCCTGGTCTCACATTCTCTTTGGACTTACTTTATGCAGGCTGTTTTTCTATAAATTCATCAAAATACCTCTTGTTTAGGAAATGTCATAACCTGTTTATTGCTAAATCCAGTGGTTAATGCTCCATTCTCTTTTTTTATTCAGCCATTTTGAAGAATATGATGCAGTTATTCCACTCCTCATCTGGAATCACATGCTTTACAATTGCCATTTGTCACTTGTGTAGCTATCTATTGCTAGTCTTAACTGGCACTATTTTATTTTTAGATTTTTTTTTTTAGAGATTTTATTTTATGTGTATGAGTGTTTTTCCTGCATGTATATATGTGTACCATGTGCATACAGTGCCTGTAGAGGCCAGAAGAGAGCATTGGATCCTCTGGAACTGGAGTTAGCAGGCATTGTGAGCTGCCATGTAGGTGCTGGGAAACTGAACCTGGGTCCTCTGCAAGAGTAGCCAGTGCTATTACCCTATGAGCCATCTTTCCCAGTGATTGATTTTTCATTGTCAAATGAACCTTTTTCTTCAATACAAGACAGATCTTTTGTACCTGGCAATGGGGAGGGGTTGCATATAAGCCCTTATAAATCTTTGTTTCTATTTGTTTTTGTGAGAAAAAGAATTGTAATGCAAGTCACTTGGCAATCTTGAGTCACTGTGGGAAGAGAATGTACAAGTGATGGCTGTCAAAATGCAACTCTTTGGGGCCTGGACTAGATAGATTATCGACTCAGTACTGACTGCTCTTGCAGAGGACCCAGGTTTGTTCCCAGCACCCACATGGCAGGTAACAAGCATTGGTAACTCCAGTTCCATGGGATCCGACACTCTCTTCTGACCTCCCTGGGCATTGAACAACATGGGTGGCACTTACATGCATGTAGGCAATACACTCATACATATAAAATAAAAATAATAAATACAATATTTTTTTAAATGCAGTTCTTCAAAAATCTTTAATGTAAGTCTATTACAAAACTCCTTTAGTACTCTTCTCTTACTGGAGAGATGGCTCAGTGATTAAAAGTACTAACTGCTTTTGTAGAAGCCCCAGGTTCGAATCCCAGCACTCACATAGCTAACAACTGTCTGTAACTCCAGTTCCAGGGGATCCGATGGCCTCTTCTGCCCTCCTCAGGCATGGCACGACACAGGTGCACTCACATACATGCAGGCAATACACTCATACACATAAAATAAAAATAATAAATAAAATATTCTTAAATAAACATATATGAAGTCAAATTCCTCAAATTTGCTCTCAAACATTATCCTTCACGATCTTGCTCATTTTAGGAAATGGCAAGTCTGTCTTGAAAATGAAGGCTTAATCTTTGGAGTTATCTTGTATTTTTCACATTCTGTTTTTTATTTCCTTCATGAATTCTGTCACCTTGACCCTTAAAATCTGACCACTGTCCACTACCTTCATTACCTACTCTTATTTAGGACTTCATACCTACTTTTTCACTTGTGACTTCTTTTCACCAGAGAGTCTTTTATACAACCCTAGATATGTAAGTATATAAATTAAATGTGCAAATCAAACATTTACTGATGAAAATCAAAGAACTTTAGGCAACTTAAACAATTCTTTGGTATACATATAATTTTACTACTCATTTAAGACTAAAGCAATTTAACCAATGAGATAGAGTTGCTTTCTACATAAAGCATCAAGCCTTGGCTGAATATTTGATACCTCAGAACACAGAACACCTTCAATCTCCAGACTCATTTGACATTGTGACTTTATAATTCTCAATGCTGAGAATACATAAATATATAACATAAAATGGCAGAAGTATATAGAACCATCATACAAAATGTCGGAAAATTTGTCTCATTCCCAAGACAAAAGTGTATTTTTCTAATATAAAACTCAGGTCAGAAATTCAAACAGTAGTATTTAAAAATCAAACAGTCAGGGGCTAGAGAGATGGCTCAGTGGTTAAGAGCACTGGTTGCTCTTGCAGAGGTCCTAGGTTTGTTTCCCAGCACTACATGTTGGCAAACAACTGTCCATAACTCCAGTTCCAGAAGATCTGATTTCCTCTTCTGGTCTCCCCAGGCATTGCATGCACATGGTGCATTCATATACATGCGTGCAAAACACTCATACACATAAAAATATATAAATAAAAATTTTAAATCAAACGTCCTAGCACAGTAATCTCCAAAGATATACTAACTTGATTCTTTGATACTGAGGGTTTCACTTGTGACACAGTGTCTTTGTTTTCCATTATGTTCTTATAAAATCAGAAAACTTCATATGTATAGTTTTAAAAAAACACTGCAATTTGTAACATACAGTAGTCCTGAATCTGTGCTAAGTGAAGTTGCACATTACAACGTGGGCAGACATGGTCAGAAGCATCTCAGAGTCATTATGCATTTGATATTCAGTTATCTTTTGGTCTTTGCGTGTTTCATAAAGCTTTTTACTGTTGCCAGCCTTTCTTTTCTGTATGGGATTGTAGCACATGGCTTACAAAGCTGAACTCTAGTCTAACCCACTTTTATTTATCCTCTTAGTCTCACCCTGGTGCAGTTTACAATGATCCATTCCCCACAGGGCAACCAGGATGTTCTTTTAGACCACAGGTCTGTGGAAAATGGCAGGAGTGACAGAAGTATGTTTTTAAAATGTTCTCCAATCTTCACATAGGAACTAAAGGAACAATATTCTTTTAATTCTTGTTTTTGCATAACTTTTCATCCTTAAAGATCTATATGGCAATTATAAATCCTTGACCTATATTTTCCTTTCTTAGATCTTAACAAGTACTAGAATACTTTTTAAATTTTTTATTTATTATTTTTATTTTATGTGTATGAGTTTATTATCTGCACGTATGTAAGTGCACCCATGTCATATAATGTCCATGGAGGCCATAAGAGGACATCAGATCCCCTGGAACTGGAGTTACTGATAGTTGTTAGCTGTTCTTGGGTGCTGGGAATTGAACTCAAGTCCTCTGCAAAAGCAGCTAGTGTTCTTAACCACTGAGCTATCTCTCCAGCCCTGAACTAGAGTATTTTTGGTCAGTAGTTCTGTGAATTGAAAAAATGTATTTTATAAAAGGTGGATAATATGGAATAAAAGCTGAAGTAGAATACTCCCAGATAATCAAAATAACTCATATTAAAATAAGGACTGGAGCCAGACGTGGTGGTGCACACCTTTAGTCCCAGCACTCAGGAAGCAGAAGCAAGCGGATCTCTGTGAGAGCAAGGTCAGCCAGGTCTACATAGCAAGTTCCGGGCCAGCTGGGGCTACAGGGAGACCCTGTCTCAAAAAGACCAAAAAAAAAAAAAAAAAAAAAAAGGAG
>NW_008359594.1:2838927-2850330 GCF_000622305.1 Nannospalax galili | reverse complement strand
CAGGCGGATCTCTGTGAGTTCAAGGCCAGCCTGGTCTACATAGCATGTTCCAGGCCAGCTGGGGATACAGGGAGACCCTGTCTCAAAAAGGCAAATAAATAAATAAATAAATATAAAGTAAGGGCTAATGGGGTTGGAGAGACAACTCAACAGTTAATAGCGCTGGCATTTCTTGGAGAAGACCTAACACACCCACATGGCAGCTAACAACCATCCATAATTCCAGGTCCAAGGGATCCTACACACTCTTCTGTCTTCCACAGGCATTGCACAACACAAGTGCACCTACATACATGTAGACAATGCATTCATACACATAAAATAAAAGAAATGAAATTTAAAATAAAATAAAAGGATAAAATAAGGACTGATAATAAACATTAAATTTGGTTTCTTTAGAATTAAAATTAACCAATTCCCAGAAAGTAGAGAATATGTGTAAAAAGAAAGAAGGATATCTTTGGGGAATTGAGGGCTTCCAGAGCTGAAAATACTGTGATGCATCTGACAGAGAAGCTATTAAAAACTTTGGAGCCAACTTGACAAGTCTCCTGCTTGCCAAAGATGCAACAATTAGAATTTCAGAAAGGATAATTAATTGTATTTATTGATTGAAACCAATCCAATAAGTAAAATGCATTTACGATACTTTTTAAAGTTGATTTATTACTTCTGGAAGCTGACAGAACTAGTAAAGAAGGGATGAATCAAACCTTCTTGCCTTTCCTGTGTGAACTTGGTAACCAAATAGTACCTGAGAAGAAACTTTTCCTTTTAAAATTATTCCAGCTTGTAAATGAAAACAACCCTGTCTCTCTCTCTCTAGAAAGAATTCAGTACTGAAGCCATTAAGTGAGGCAGCAGTGTCATAGTAGGGAATCAGCACCTAAGTAGCATGGGGTGGAGGCTCAGTAGGAGGAAAGAAGCTTCACATGGCTGTGACCTGCTTTGAGGTGCCAAAGCAGAAGGAGCAGAATGAGTGGGGCCTCTCTAGAGGGACATCTGATGAGGGCTAGGGCTGACAGTGGCAAGCAGCATAAAAACTCAGTAGGTGAGGAACATTAAAGAGCCCCAAGCCCAGGCAGGGACATGGAGTACACATGAACAGATGGACAGCATGTTCCATGTTCTGGAAGGAATTGGCAAATATGTAAATATATTAATAATGGTAAAAAAGCCAGGCTGATTATTGCTAGAGATAAGAGTTAAAAATATAGCCAGGGAAAAGAGAAAAACTTCTGTGATAGAAAATACATAGATAAATATACTTATAAATGTGTGTATGTATGCAAAATAGATTGCATGCATACCCTAGCTTTTCCCACTGAAAGTCAGTGCCTAGTAGTAGAATAGTTGATAACATTAGATACATCTAACATGTCCATCTAAGTGTGTGAGTTGGACAGTTTTTTAAAAGAGAAAATGTTGTATTTTCCCATAAGAGATGCTGGCAAGCAAAACAAAATGTTCATTCTAGGAATAAATATATTTATACTCAATTCCTTTAATTTCACACAGAGAAGAAAGTTAATATATTTGTGTTTTCTGTCCCTCACACTAAAAAACGTTAGTACCTAGAGTAGGCTGAGTCTCTTTTCATTCACTTTTATGAATCTGCATAAATTCTGTGGAACCTTCCCACCCCCTGATATTACTGTGATTAAAAGTTAGAGTCAGGGGCTGGAGAGAGGACTCAGTGGTTAATAGCACTGGTGGTTCTTGCAGAGGACCTGGGTTCAATTCACAACACCCACATGGCAGCTATCAACTGTCCAGTTCCACAAAACTCCAATTCCACAGTGATCTGACACCCTTTTCTGGCCTCCATGGGCACTGCATGATATGGGTACACTTACATATATTCAGGCAAACCATTCATGCACATAAAATAAAAAATTTTTAATTATTTTTGAAAATCTGAAAAAATTCCAACAGCTCTAAGCTCTAATTTGTCATTGGATCATGTGACTATAAAAGAATCTCTTTAAGGGACCCTAACTTAAAAAGAACTTTTTAAATTTTTAAAAGAATTTTTTATTATATGTATATGAATGTTTTACCTGCTTGGAAGTGCACCTCTGTGCATGCAGTGCCTGTGGAGGCCAGAAGAGGATGTCGGATCCCCTAGAACTAGAGTTAAGAATGGTTGTTTTCTGCCATTTGGGTGCTGGGAACAACCCAGGTCCTCTGCAAAAGCAGCCAGTGCTCTTGACTGTCGAGCCATCTTTCCAGCCAACCCTTTATTCAAATTTTTAAGAACAAAATGTCCATCTTCCAGCATTCTTCACAAAGTCATTTATCTGACAGATTCTTCTCATGTTCTAGGCAAGGAGTTACACCATCTCTACTTTTGCTTTTTACCCTAAAAATCACTTGCCAAAAATAACCCAAATAACAATTTCTGTGTTGAAAGTTGCATTCTCTAAGCTACTTGGGAAGATACCAATTTCATCTTGACCTCTGCAACACTCTATAATGTACATCAGAATCTGATGTTTTGTTTTCTTGAAAGAGCCTGTATTATCTATGGTGCTTGGGAATGAGATAGACGTTTAACTCATGTTAACAAAGAATCTCCTTCTTTGGCAGTCTTCCTTGTAGGTAGATTCATATGAACCTCAGATTTGATTTAACTCAGTGAAATAGAAACTCCTTTCATTCTGTGAATTAAAATGGTCCTTATGCTTCCCTAAGTATTCCTGGTTTTCAGTGGAATGTGAACATTCTTGGTAAGAATACTGCTAGCTTCTGTTGTTATGGCTAGATATTCAGTTACACAGTGTGCAGACATTATTCAGCAAAAAAAGCAGAACTGGGTACTTATCTATCATACAGTGGAGTTTGCTGCCAGGATTCTACATGATAAGGTCAGTAGCTAGTATCAGATGGGAGTCTAGCCCATATTTGATTAGAAGGAAAATTATGCTGCTATTATTTTATGTTTTGTATTCCTCTCTTTTTTAGGTTTAGAACTTTTGGTAATGTATAGTAATACTAGTTGACCATTTACTCTGTACTCTGTAAGTGTGTATAAGTGAATGGTGTTAGGTACTGTCTCTGACCTTCAAAAACTCTAAAAGGATCTCTCTCTCTCTCTCTCTCTCTCTCTCTCTCTCTCTCTCTCTCGCTGTGTGTGTGTGTGTGTGCGTGTAAAGCAAAAAATAATTAAAAAGAAGCGGAGGGCACAAATTTGACAGTGCGGGGGACATTGGAGGATTTAGAGGGGGTGGAAATGATGTAAATACAGTACTCTGTATTAAATTCCAAAAAAAATTAAATTACAAAAAATTCAACTTGAAATTCAGTGCCCAGTATATTGCATTTTCTCAGTAACCACATATAGCTAGCAGTTGGATAGTGCAAATAAACAACCTGTCTGTCATAGACAGTTCTGCATGGGAAAAGCACACAGTAAACAGCTACTTAGATGAGATTTAATTCACTTGTGATGAGTGCTTTGAAGGAATAGCCAAAGTAGAGAAAGTTGCTTAGTAACTCTATGCTAAGAACTAAGAGAGATATAGGAAACTCTCAAATAATCTGAGGGGAAAACACATTTCAGGAGGAAATGGAGAGCATTTGCAAAGACACTGAGGAAGGAGGAGAGAGAGAAGAACAGGGAGAGGGAAGAGAGGAAGGAGGGATGTTATAAAGACAGTGGGACAGTATGAAACAAGTATGTGGGGACCAGGAAACTGAGCAGATAAGAAATTCAGTGAGATAATGAATCTATAATCCTCAGTCTTCCACACTATATGACTTTCTCTAACAGTGAACAATGGAAAAGACTCATGGATGTTTTCACTGAATCAACTAAACACAACAATGTATTCATGGCCTTGATCATGGGAGGAGCAAAGTAATCATTATTACCGTGGTGGGGGCTTGTCTAATAGAAGTAACAAATGGAACAACAGAGGGAATGTGAGAAATTTATAAAAATGTGATTACAGTTATGTCTTGTGGGATCTGCCATTTTTGAAAATTTTGAAGACAAGAAGAAAGTAGATTTGGGGAACATCTGGGATACCATCTGGTGACTGTCACTGGGTGCTCAAACAAGGAAGCAGAAAAGAGAGGTGACTACAAGAAGAAAAGGAAAGCAAAGCACAGGCTTCAGAGAAGCAGACCACAGTTTCCTCTGAGGAACCTTAAAATCCAGATAATTTGTGATATTTCTTGCTAAAAAGCAAATGAATATTCCATTGTCCACATAACTAGCACCAAACTGCCTCTAAACTGGAACATGGGAAGTTTGCAGCTCTTATAATAGCCAAGCCTACCACACAGATTTAAATCGGAATGTGAAACCTGCTCAGGTTCTTACATTCATGTTCTCTGTCATCATCCTTTCACTTCCCCCATCCCCAGCTCTCATTTAGTTTGGGGATCACACAAACAAAAACTAATGATATCAGTTACTCCAACTAATGGATAATATTGTCTTCTAGTTGTTTCATTACTGAGGAATGGGTTAGTGGTCCTAAAATTGAAGAGCTACCAACCAGTGAGTTGTCTGGTTTCCCTCCCCTGTGTTCTCAATAAAGAATTTCAAATAGAGTACTCAAAGTAACTTATGTTTCAAGTGTTGAGGAAAAGAACATCTATACAGTCTAAAAATGAATATATATGTAATTATATTTATACAGTTTAATTAATGTAATTTTTTTCACTTTGTACTGAAGGCTTCAACGATTAGCCAAAGATCTTCTAAAGCAACTACAGGTACAAGACAGCGGCTCATGGGCAAACAATAAGGTTTCAGCTTTAGATCGGACCCTAGGTGAGATCTCTAGAATCTTGGAAAAAGAGGTATGTACCAGACCTTTGTCTCTTGACCCTTACCCTTTATGACAACTTCTCATTATAAGAGGAATAAGGCAAAAATTCATGTCTTTCTCCTGTGTTGTTAAAGGCCAGCCAACAATTGACAGATTTTAAAAATTTTGTTCTTTTCAATTGTTTCTTTCAAAGTTTTTTTTCATTTGTTTTAAGTGAAGTTCTGTTCACATCAGGGTTTTCTTAATCATGGCTTTCCCCATACAACAAGTGAAACTGTTTAATTAGGACTCATAATTGTACAGAGATTTAATTTTATGGCAGAGAAGACAAAATTTTGAACTATATAGCTCATAAATCACAACCAAATAGCTGTAAAACACCAATTTCTTCCACATTTTAACAGACTTGACAGTTTTCTTTAATAACTTATACATTATTAAATCCCTTAACAACACTTTAAAATCTTTACTATTTTAATGGTATTTATTACTCATACTATACTCCCTCTTACAGCATCAGTTAACAACATGTTACTGTGTTTTCCTCTAATCCTTGTATTGTGCATTTTCTTATTATCTGACTAATTCCATCATGCATGTTTTTAAAATTTCTTTGTAACTGAATGAGCACATTTTAAGTTTTCTAACATTTAAAGGTGAATTTTTAATTCCAGTTTAAGGTTATGGCTATCTGTGATTATTAGCCGCAATTTTTTTTTTGTTGTTTTCTGGGTTTAAAGTATATTATGCAATATTTAATATACATAGAATTACATAATAATAAAAGTAGCAGTGGAAATGTTGTGACTTTCCCACACAACTGAGGAGATAGACTGTTGCCAGTATAGTTGTAGTTCCTGGGTAATCCTTCCTTCTCTGAGGTAATTATACAGGTATAATTCTGTGTAGAATTAAAGATGTGGAGGCTGGAATCAGTGGTTAAGAGCACTGTCTGCTCTTAAATAGGACTTGGGTTCAAATCCTAGCACCCACATGACAGCTAACAACTATCTTGTAACTCCAGACGCATCACTTCCTTGGTTGTAAAATAGTTTTATTGCGAAAAAGCAAACAAACAAAGAAAAAATACTATAAAACAAACACTTCAAAAGCAAACCAAAAAAAAAAAAGTTTTATTGCTTGGTATACAATTTTTCTCTCTTTTTTTTGGTCTTGTCTGAAACAGGGTCTCACTATATAGCCCTGGCTGGCCTAAAACTTGCTACGTAGACCAGGCTGGCTTCAAACTCACAGAGATCTGCCTGCTTCTGCCTCCCAGGTGGTAGGATTTTTTAAAAGCCTGTTCTTCCATGCCTGATAACTTTTTCTTTGTTAAATAATAGTATGCTATTTAGGTTTGTGTATTTAACCTCTATGAAATATTATATCATAGACTTCTGTTATTAGTCAAATTTATGGTTCTAAGTTTTATTTAGTCTTATTAGTGTAGCTGGAATTTTTTCATTCATCTATATTATACAGTAAATAATTATGTTACTACCACATATATTTATCTATTCATCTGACATCATAACCACTAAAACACTTATTAAAATACATAATGGATTTCTAATAAAGTAGGTTTAACATGGGTTCCACAAATTTTACAAATTTTAATTTCTAATAAGTTCCTATGAGATGATGATGTTGGTCCAAGGACCTTACTTTGAGAATCACTGCTGTAACCTGGAGCATATGCCTTATATGTAGAATTGCTAGGTTCTCAGATACATTAATGGCCAACTTTATGTTCAGTTGTAGCTTAGTATAGATAATACAATCCTCTACAGGAATCCAAAACAGTATGTTCAGTATTGCATCTGGAAGAAACACATAGTGATTTCCACTCTAAAACATCCCTTTCAGCGTGTCGGAGCGCTCATAAGCTGGTATTTGTCAGACATGTGCTAGGAAAAGTATTTAGAAGTTTGATGTGCCGGGGGGAAAAAAATCAGATTTCAAAATTACTAAATATTTATTGTTTTTATAAAGAATAAAGGGCAATGATACTTTGAATTAAAAGGTGTTTGTTTAAAGATACCACTGTTGTATCTAATCTTAAAAATATTTTGTTAGATTTAAATAGTCAAAGAATTTTTAAGGAAAAAGTAAAATATTCTGTATAAGCCAGGCGTGGTGGCGCATGCCTTTAATCACAGCACTTGGGAGGCAGAAACAGGCGGATCTCTGTGAATTCAAGGCCAGCCTGGTCTACATAGTGAGTTCTAGGATAGCTGGGGCTACAGGGAGACCCTGTCTCAAAAAGACCAAAAAATAAATAAATAAAAATTTTCTGTATAATAAAGGTATTTTATATAAATGTCTTAAGATTATTTAATTCACAGAGGGGCAATTTACCAGAATACCACTGATTCCATGTAAGTTCAAGGGAAAAAAAAATGTAGTCTGGCTCCTAGTCTAAATGGTCTGTGTCAAAAACCTTGCTGTAAAGCTGTCCTCAGAGGATACACTGGAGGACCACCTAAGAGTTTTAAATCACCCACAATAAGATTATTTTGCTATTTTTATAACTAAATTCCTTTTCACCTGGCCAAGACACACTCACTTTATAAAGACTTCTTTTCTATAGAGTTACACTGACATTGCAGTATAATTCAGTTGATGATATTTATGATTCCAGTCTAGGAATTGTAAATAACCATTTCTTTTTGTTTGGAAAACTGCCTGGAGTAACAAAACCATTAGAGCCTAAGCCAAGGGCTCAGAGAAGGATCTGAAGCCAGCCAGTAGTAGTGACAGGGTGGGACTGGTGGGATGGTGAGAGATGACTCCTGAAGAAATGACTCTCCTTGTCATTTAGACCTTAAAGCACCAATGTTTTTAAATATAGTTTCCTTAGTTTTTTTTTTTTTTTTTCTGAAGTTCTGAGGAATTTAGAGCTAACAGGTCACATTTGTTATGCACAGAAGGTCTTTTGTAATGGAAGGAATCAGAAAACTGTGCATCAGGTTCTTTTTAGCTTTTTGGGTTCTCTCAGTTCAGAAATTAAAATTCTAGAAGCTCTATTGTATATGTTGTACTCTTAAAATATTAGCAACTTCTGCTTATATATATGTTGGTATAGTATACATTTGCATCAATATCAAAAAAAATCTGGAAATGGGGACAGGAAGTTTAAAAAAAAAATCAAAGATCTAGGAAGAAACTAAAGATCTTTTACACCAAAGAAAAAGGAAGAACTTACAAAGTTGTGCTTGTTAACTAAATGTCCAAGAGCATTTACCAGTCTGGGACAAAGACTGAAAAAGTAAAAGTCTAAGGGCTGCTGAGGTATGAGGTCTAAGAGAAGATTTTCCAAAGTTTCCCCACAACGATGAGACCACTACAGCCTGCTCCCTCACAAAGTCATGAACCTTCTCATTCTCTCTTAGAGACTCTTAAAAGCATCTTGGCACAGTGCAGAAATTGTAACCATAATTCAACCCTAAAGTGGATTTGTAGTCCAATTCACAACATTTCTGTGGTGATTTGAATGAGAATGTCCCCTATAAGCTCTAAATAGTTGAATGTTCTATCCCCAGTTGGTGACGCTGTTTTGGGAGGTTTTAAGAGAGCAGCATGCTGGCAGAAGCACGTCACTAGGGACAGGCTTTGAGAGTTCTTAAGCCTTGGCAGATTTCCAGTCTCTCTCTCTCTGCTTCTTGTGCTTGCTTGGAGATGTGCTTTCTGTTCAGGCCACCTCAGCTGCCATGTCCCCCCTCACCATTATGGACTCTTACCCCTCTGGAATTGTAAGCCAAAGAAACTTCCTTTTATACGTTGCCTTAGTCATGATGTTTTATCACAGCAACAGAAAAGTAACTAAACAACTTCCATTATTTCAAATGGTAAGTTAAATTTCCGGTCCTCTGTGAGATAGATGAGTTGCATTCTTCATGATAAAATTAAATATAGATCTTTCATCCTAAATGTCAGTTAATTCCTTTTTTATTGAATTAACTAATTAATTGATTGTGTTATGTGTTCTTGTGTGTGCATGTGACCAAGATGTGTATGGGGAGGTCAGAGGACAACTTGTAGGAGTCACTTCTCTTCTTATACCATGTAGGTAGGTTCCAAAGATGGATCTCATGTTTGTTAGACTTGGCAGCAAGTGCCTTTATCAACTGCCCCATTTTCTAGACCCCCTCAGATAATTTCTATTAAATAATGTTAGAAGGACAAACAGGTACTGTGAAACAAACAAAATAAGCATAAAAGCAAGTAAGTCATGATGAGTAAAAACAAGAACTTGTAACTGCAGGCTTTATCATTACTAGCCATAGATTACTAAAAATACACTTGCTAATTTTTAAGAAGGTAAAATAGCTGGGTGTTTTGGCACATGCCTTTAATCCCTGCACTCAAGAGACAGAGGTAGACCGATCTCTATGAAATCAAGGCCAGCCTGGTCTCCATAGTGAGTTCCAAGCCAGCTGGGGCTCCAGAAAACAGACGAGGAGGAGGAGGATCTGACCCTCCATAGCCATGTGGGGGAGGGGAGCCTCCAAGTCAGTTCTCCCAGAATCAACTGTCCTTTTCTTGAAGATAGAATCCTGCCAACCAACAATAATACACCTGTGTGAAGTATTCCTACCTTTGGTAATGCGTGATACAGACCTCATCTCCAAAGGAAAAAAGAAGAAGAAGAAGAAGAAGAAGAAGAAGAGAAGAAGAAGAAGAAGAAGAAAAGAAGGAGAAGGAGAAAAGAAGGTGGTAATGCGTGATACAGACCTCATCTCCAAAGGAAAAAAGAAGAAGAAGAAGAAGAAGAAGAAGAAGAGAAGAAGAAGAAGAAGAAAAGAAGGAGAAGGAGAAGGAGAAAAGAAGGAGAAGGAGAAGAAGAAGAAGAAGAAATACAAGCTCAAAAATAACTCCAGGAATGGACTTAATAGCAATTAGAAAGTGGGTAATTGAGAACTGCTCTCCCACTAATGACAGAGAAAATTTAACTGGAACTCAGTTGCTAGCAAGGTAATGAATTGTTGGGCCAGAGCCCAGGAATGTTGTATTTGGGTGCTGGGTTCATTGGTGACTCAGAAAATGTGAAGGTGAGGTTGGCAGAATTGTTGGCATTGTTGTTGGACTTGTAGGAAGAGCTTTGGAGTCCTAGAACATAAAGTGTTGGGACTATGAAGAAAACTCATGTTTTGATTTGGAATCTTAAAAGACTGCTTAAAGAGAGGTGGTGGCTAGAAGTCCACCCATCATTGCAGAGGCAGCAGTTCCACACTGCATAACCAGGCTGCTAGAGAATGCCCATTACTGCCAGAATACCCCAGGAGGCTAACAGAAGCAGATATTTATTCTGGAGAATGATAATAGTAGTCTTAGCCACTTATTATTTCACCAAAAGTTATGTAGCATATTTAATAGAATATGGATATTTGAGAGCTGAACATTTTAGTAATGGTAATAACTAAAAATAAGAAAACTATTGATGATATAACATCAGGAAAAAAGAATTAGTGTTTTAGAAGATAGATTATAAGAAGGAATTCAGACCAAATTTGGAGGGAAAAAGAAAGACAGGGAAAGTTGGAGAAGAGTATACATGGCATGATGTATAAGAAAAGTTTCTGATTTCTGTATAATTAAGGCCTTAGGAGAAGAGACTAGACCAGAAATGGAATTTAAAATAATCATTAATAAGAACATTCCAGAACTTACAAATGAACTCACAGGTTAAGAAACACCATGACATCCATTGGACATTGTCATAAAGGGGGGAAAAATCAACTTAAAACCCATTATCTATGTTTATGAACATGGATTCAGAATTCCTAAGCAGAATTTTAACAAACTGAATCATGAAATGTATGAAAAAAAACTAATGTATCGAAACAAAGCTGAATGTATTGAAGATACTCACATTTGGGTTAACATTGGAAAATTAACAAAAGAAAAAAACTGATTATCTCAATACAGTAAAACCATTTGGTAAGTTGTGTTCTGAGTAGTAGACCATAGGATGATAGAATTTCTTCAGTCTGATACATTGTATCTACAATAATTTATATATCAAAATCATACTGGGGAAATATTTAAAATGTTCCTTTTAAAACTGGGAACAAAAAGAGAGTGCCTACTAATAATATTTCTACTCAAGTATTATTCCAATTAATATAACAGAAAAAAAAAGAAAAGCTGTAAAGTTTGGAAAGAAAAAAATGAACATTAGCTACTGATACAAATTATACTTAATTTATTACCATAGAAATTTAATTATTGACAATTCTAATAAAGCCAGTCAATACAAGGATAACATACAAACATCAATTACATTAGTAACATTAGAATATTAAATCAGAGTAAAACTTTACTATTATTTCTAATTTCTTCCCAAATTGATTTGTAGATTCAGTGAACCCAATTAAAAATATCTAAAACTTTGGATGTTTAACAGACATACCTTGAGATCTATACTAATTGGGTTAGAGGGATTCAAAGGACACTTTTTGCTCCTTGCCCTCCTGGGTCGATTAGTTCCCAGGGACTATGAGCATCACGCAAAATGTCCTGTAATGGTGGTGGGTCATCTGGCCTCTTGATCAAGGAAGCCGAGGAGACCCCACCAGATGGACTTGAACCAGTGTCCAGTCTATAAAGAGGAGGGTCAACA
>NW_008359594.1:2793201-2837963 GCF_000622305.1 Nannospalax galili | reverse complement strand
ATATCTAAAACATTTTTTATTGTGAAAGTTGAAATGTAGATTCTAAAATTAAAATAATGGAATTTTAAAGAATCAAAAAGGCCTAAACACTGTTAAAAAGTAGTATGAGAGGATTTGCTTACCAGGTCATTACTTATTATACAGATACAGTAAAGCTAGGATAGTAAATGGGTACTGATGCAACTGGATAGGAGAAATAACTCTGAATGTTTATAAGACAACTATAATTGACAGCAGCTAATTGAAGATTTCAAATTAGCTAATAGGGTTTTGAATGTTCCAAACACAGAATTTTTTGTCTGAGATGATAGCTATGCAAATTTCTCCTAATCTGATCATTATCTACTATATTAAAATATGATGCTATGTCTCATAAGTAATAAAATCACTGTCAGTAAAAACTTTTAAAATATATTTAATACAGCTGAAGTCATTCAAATAATTTGCTATTAGGGCAGAGATGGAAGAAAAGAACATACTTAAATTCATTAATTATTCCATTCATAGGTATATGCTTGATCTGTGACATGTGAAGCATGTCATATATTTATGGAAAAAAGAAAACATCATAAAGCATTGAAATGAATACTCTGTTGTAAAATTACATAATTTTGAAGATGGCATGATAGAAGGCTCCTTCCTGGATCTTGAATTAGAAGAGTCAAAATAACAAAAGAGAAACTGTTCTGAGGAAAAGAGGGGAAGAACATTGGGAATCAAGAAAGAGATAACAGGATAGATTAAAAGTACAGAGCAGCAGAAAGGGACTATAGAGAAGGAAAGCATCCACACCTCTACCTCCTGCTCCTGGGAAGAGAACCCAAAGCCTCAACCAAGGACAAGCTTCCTGGGTTCAGTCAGCCCTAGTGACAACAGACTGGTGGTCCTACAGCATAAGCAGCCTAGGCTTCTCTGGAGCTGTAAGTCTAGTGCAGGAATTTGGGCTGAGAGTAATGTCTGTGTGGCAGACTAGTAATGGAGTTAAAAAGCCCATTTCTTTTCTCCCTGTATTTCAGAGACCTATAGCCATGCACCATCTTATGAGGGGGCCTGATGTTTGTGAACTGCTCTAGGGACCTGAAAATAAGAACAATCACAAGTTCAGAGACATCTAGCCACAATATCTGGGTGGAAGGTGACCTTGAGACACAGATTCTGAGAAAGGGAGGGTCCAACACAGACCTACTAAGAAAATTTAGACACTAAGGAATGAGGGCTGTCAGGGTAGGTACAGTGGGAAAGGTGTGAGCCCTCTTACCTGTGGATCGCTGTGGAGGATGCGAACTCCAAGTCCTTGACCAGCAATTCTCACCTTCCAGAGCTGCATCACTGCTGTGTGTGTAGTTTACTGCTGAGCAGCACTGAGTTCTAAGCTAAGTTTCACAAATTATACAGGGCACAAAGCTCATCAGTGTGGCTCCCGGTTCAACAAAGGCAAGCATCTGAAGTGAATACAACTCTGACACCTACATAGACGTTGACCTGCCCAGCTCAGGGCCCTGAGACAGCATTAGCCTGTACAGCAGGACCGAGAAGAAGATAACACTCCAGCCTGCCCCAAGTAACACCTGGTAGATTTAGTATCAGAGGGCCCAAAAGGAAGTTTCTTTAATCATATTCTTTTCACTATTATTCTTAGTGTTACTTCCCCTTATTTTTTAAAGCCTTTAATGATTTTATTTTATTCTTCTTACCTAGTTTTATGTATTTTCTTTATTTTGTAATCGTTTTGATCTCTTACTCTTTTCACCTTCATATTCTTCCTATTTTTCTTCTTTTCCTCTCTTTCCCCTGTTCGTGTCCCTACATTTATTTCACTCTTTTATTATTGTTAGTTCCCTTTGTTAATCACCTTCATAGTCTATTGGAGGTTATTTTTGTTATTTTCTCTTTTCTGTGGCTATTAAGTGTTGCAGGTTTTTCCCCATTGGTTTTCCTTCTATTTCTGTCTGCCTCCCTCCTTATGCCCCACCTTTTTTGCACTTTGTGAGGCAAACCAGGGAATGAGCCCTCAAAAGACAGTTGCTAACTAAAAAGACTCCCCATGTGAATCTGGAAGGTGCATCCATCCTAACCAATGGGCAGATTGCAGCATTGAAATACAACAAAAATGAAAACACAGGATACCTTGAGTTCTCAGAAGTCCATGACTCTTCAGTAGCTGCATTAAATATATTGGAACAGGTTAGATGGTGGACAAAGAAATGAAAGGCTCAGCAAATAAAATTTAAAACTCAACAGAAAGTGTCACTATTAAAATATATCAATCAGAAGTAAAAATACCAAGGGTTGAAGATAAAATTGCATAATTACTGCATTCTGATAGCAATAAAGGGGAAAAAGAAATTATTAGGCTGAATTGTAAAAGATAAAACTTATAATATGAGATGTGGAAGAGGAAGCTGAGATCTAGAAGACCTATTCAGTAAATGTAGAAGACATTTTCCCAAGTCTAGGGATGGAATGGACATCCAAGTACAGGAGGCTTTAAGATCCCCAGTATACGTGACCAAAAAATATCCTTGTGTCATAGTGCAGTTAAAAGGCCATATAGAACCAAGAAATCGTGTTTAAAGCTTCAAGAAAAATGTGCCAAGTTACTTACAGAAAGTATCGCACCTTTTAGCAGAAAATCTGAAGGCACAAGAGCATGGACTGATAGCTGCCATGCTTAAAACAATCACTACCAATTAAGACTACCCTGTCCAACAAAGCTATCCTTTAAAATAAAAGGAAAAAAATGAAGATTTTTCCACGATAAGACTAAGTAAAATAATTCATGACCATAAAGTTGCTGTATATACCTGAATACTTTTTAAGTTCTAATATAAAATTGAAGAGATGACCAAATCTCAATCTCTCTCTCTTACACACACACACTTTTGCAGTATGTACATAGATGGTAAAAAGGATAAAGAATTTCAGTTTTATCTCAAAATTTAAGGTAGTGATTGCCCAGAGAAGAAGTGTCCAGGAAATATCACTCTGATGGCTTCTTTTTTTTAAATTATTTATTTTTATTTTATGTGTATGAATATTTTGCCTGCATGTATGCAAGTGAATCACGTGAATACCATGCTCATAGAGGTCAGAAGGCATTGGTTCCCCTGGAATTGGAGTTATGGATAGTTGTTAGCTGCCATGTGGGTGCTAGGAACTGAACCTGGGACCTCTGCAAGAGTATCCAGTGCTCTTAACCACTGAGCCATCTCACTACCCCAGCATCAGTTTTCTAAGATAGAGTCTCACCAGACTGATCTAAAACTTCTAAGCTCTAGTGAGTGTTTAGTGTGTCAGCATTCCAAGTAGTACAACTGTAGGTTCACAGCATCATGTCTAACCTACCCAAATGGCTTCTTGACTGCTCTGTTCTTTATCACAGATAATAATTATTATACAGTGTTCAACTATACTTTGTTAGCCAGGCATGGTGGTGCACATCTTTAGTCCCAGCACTCGGGAGGCAGAAGCAGGCAAATCTCTGTGAGTTTGAGGCCAACCTGGTCTACATAGTGACTTCCAGGCCTGCTGGAGCTACAGGAAGACCCTGTCTCAAAAAGACCCAAAAAAAGACCACAACAACTATACTTTGTTCTTATATCTTTCTAATTTTTAGGACTTTTCTGTAGGTCAGCATAAAATTTGAAGGTAAAATAAATTGCTCCCCCCCAAAAGAATCTTGTTGCAAAATGTTCAGTTATTTCGTATGAGTTTCTAAAACATTCTTCTATCCCGAAAGGCATTTTCGTCATTCTTGCTGTTGTGTTAAATTTGGTACAAGTGAGCATGATTTGTATTTGCTTTGACTTTTCTCGTTATTCTGTGATGATGAACATTACTTTTACGATTGGGCAGTAACAGCATCCCAGAAACTTTCTGTAGTTTATCAGTAACACGAGACATTTGTATGCTGTTACTATAAGTAAACAGTTTAAGCAGATAGATTAGACATGGAGTTTGTCCAATAGCCTTTCCTGAGTTTTTCGATTCCTGCCAAATTTAAATAGAGATTCAGCTGTTAATCTCTTAAACCTGAATAAGCAAACCACATAGCTGGCAGGATTCAGTCTGAATTGAATTGAGAAAAGTCACATCACAATTTGCTTTGTAAAGCCTTTAGTTACCCCTGCCATACATGCAGGGTTTTAAGTTATATCATGGAAAAATTCTACTTACAGTGTGAAAAGCAGCAACTCCTTCCCACCTTTTTTCCAGCTGTGTGTGCTACTTACCCCACACCAAAGCTAAGAGACGGAAAATGACTAGGCCGTGAGAATTTTCTCCACTTAATTGTGTTCAGGTCTTCTAGACATTGCCTCTCTCCGTACCACACAATGTTGTTTGGTTTCACTTCCCTTATTTTTAGCTGGAATTTTTCAGCTGAGACAAACTGGAAAGTATTCAATAGCAGAAATTTCTTTGTATTCCCTCACTGTTCTCAACTTACATTGCTGTTTCCTCAGAGCAGCTGATAAGTACCTAAATTAGCTAGCATTGCCCCATGTTTTGTCAAAAGCTGCAAACCTACAGCCCAAAGTAAAATAAATGTTTATTAGATGTTCCTCTGCTGCCATGAGTTAGAAGACTAGTGTACTGAAACATGAAATTATAATTTTTTACAATCTAAGGTTCAATTTATATAATATATATACATTAAATAAAGGAAGTTTTTAAGGGGATTAAACTTGACTTTAAAGATGCATAAGGAACTTTCTAGAAAGAGTGATCACCACATCATGTATTTTGTTGTAGGTAGTGGTTAGGTAGGTATGTGTAGTCATCAAAGTCATGCAACTGAACGAAAGCCTAGATCTCTGCATTTTATTACATCAGTTGTACCTCAGTTTACAAAATACAATGAGTGAATATTGATTTTATAACCCCATTCCTTAGCTAAGACTCCTTAGATAAGGCTTGCAGCTTGAAGGCTCTGTGAGTTTTCACCTTCTCCTGAATTTTTTACTTGCTGTTCTCTATCTGAGAGCTTTAGTTTTTACAAGGGGATTAGAAAAATCTTTTATTCAGTTTTTTTTTCCAACAGGAATCGCACCTTACTTAACAAGCTGACCATTTTTGAGTGGTAAAATCCTTCTGGTGCATTTCAAACTACATTGTAAAAATAAAATCTATCTTAAGCTAGGGTTGGGGTTTCTTGCCCATCACTTCCATCCATGCTGAGTTTTTGTTTGGCTTGAGTTTACACAGGTCTTGTGCATGTTGTCACAACTCCTGTAGGTCCATATGTGCAGTAATCCTGTGGGATCCAGTCAACATGTTTTCCTTGTATTAATCTACCACCGCTGACTCTTAGAGTCATTCCACCCCCTCTTTCACAATGATCCCTCAGCCTTGAGAGGAGAGGATGTGATATAAATACACCATTTGGGGACAAGCACTGTGCCATCTTTTAGACTTTGCATGTTGATCAGCTGTGGATCTCTTGTGTTAATCACCATCTGCTGCAAGAGGCTTCTCAGGTGATTGTTGAGAGATATATTAATCTATGAGGATAGCCATATGTCAGGAGTTGATTTAATACTATGTCTATTTAGCCAAATAATAGTAAGTTCTCCCCTACAACCTGTGAACTGTCTAGCAAAAGATTCTTGACCCTGATACCAGTAACAGTTGTGGGCTCCATCTTGAGAAGTGAGCCTTAAATCCAATCAGAAGGTGGTTGGTTACTCCCATAAAATTCAGGCCGCTATTGTACCAATATACATATCTTGCCAGGCCAGTCATTATTGTAGCTCATATGAATCACAGCTGGGCAAGGTAAGATCTTTTGGCTCGATAGCTACTGGGACAGGGAGAATCAATTTCCTTAAAGGGTGTGATACCTAGTAGCTTGACCAGACTCTAAAGGGCAGACCCATACCCAAGAGCATTTGGGAAACACAAATTAGACTCAATAAGCCTTCAAAAAAAGAAAAACAATAATAATAGAAGACATGAAGTCCAGGAGCCAGGTAGTAGGATGGGAGTTGAGATTGAGGAGGGGGTTTGAATGTGATCAAAATACATTGTATATAATTCTCAAAGGAGCAATTGAAATATTTTTTTTTTTTAAGAAACATTCTAGCCCAGCATGGTGGCGCACACCTTTAATCCCAGCACTTGGGAGGCAGAGGCAGGCAGATCTCTGTGAGTTAGAGGTCAGCCTGGTCTACATAGTGAGTTCCAGGCCAGCTGGGGCTACAGGGAGACCCTGTCTCAAAAAGACCACCCCCCAAAATAAAAAGAAACACTCTATTTGTGTGCTAAATGGCTAATGGTAATAAGCATGGTAACAAGTTACTTTGAATATTAAATTGTATGATACGTGTCAAGCTATTTAACATAATAATATTTGCATAGTAAACCGAGGGATTCAGTCTCATGATGTGAGGTCCATCTTGTCAATAATAGCTAAATTTATTTTCATGCTAACTTCATGAAAACCTAAAAAAGTAGTGAAATAGTATACTTCCTAATATCAATAAATTTTATGTGCCCTCTCTGAAAATAAAAAGTAAAATATATAACAGAGTTGAAAAACATATAAAGTCATAATTTGGGGGAAATTGCTTTTCTAAAACATCAGCCTGTTTGCTATAGAGCCATGTTGCAAATTTTGGAAAACCATGTATGGTATCTTCTACTTGTAGTATATCATAGTTAGAGAACTTAGTTTAAAAAATGAGATCTGCCTTTAACTGACTGAGCCTAGTCTGGGGTCTTGTTTAGAAAATCCTCATTGATTTAAACTGTAGACTATGAGATTAGAGTTGAATTTTTTTTTAATGTGTATGGTTGAGGGGAGGTATGTATGTAGAGAATATACAGGTATGTGGGAGATGTGTACACCTGCAGATTGGAGGAAGATGTTGAATGTTCTGTTCCACATGAAGATGTCAGATCTCTGTTAATCACTCTCTACCTTATCCCCTTGAAATAGATCTCACTGAACATGGAGCTAGGCTCACAGCCAGTGAGCCTTAGAGGTCCTCCTGTCTCTGCCCACCTTACTCTTGACAGCGCTAGGCACACAGGGCTGTACCCAGCTTTTTATGTGGCCTCTGAGAGTCTGAATTCAGGTCCTCATGCTTGCACCGCAAACACTCTTAAACTAAATCAACCTTACACCTTTTTTGATGGTTATTTGTTCATTGTAGGAGCAGATTATTGCTTTTCTACAGAAATCTAAGCATTAAAAAAAATCAAAACTAAATTAACCTCTTGCTTAGCTGGGCGAACCCTATACACTGTGATTGAACTTTCCCTAAAGTAGTGCTAAGGGAAGTACTCAAACTATCAAATAAAATTGTATAATTCCCTCAATGCTAATTTAAAGTATGACATTATTTTATTTAGGGGAGGAAGAGAATTGTGCCAAGTTACACATGAGGAAGTCAAAGAACACCTTGAAGGATTTGGTTCTTTTCTTACATCATGTGAATTTTGGTGATGGAACTCAAGTTCTAAGTTTGGCAGAGAATGTCTTTACTCACAACATGAAAAAAGTATCATGGAAATGACATTTGGGAAGTGGGAGCTTGAATTATTTCGTCTTTACTTGCTGGAAATGACATTATAGGCATTCTTTTCATACTAATAAAAGCCTTTGTTGAGTACATCTCTATTGTAATTACAAATAAATATGTTCATAAATATTACCGCATGAGACCCTTTCACCTCACAGATGTGGCTCTGTGATGTCAACCTCAGTAAGATGTGCTTATTGAAGCTTTTCCACAGCAGCCCAACAGTATTCCATCATTCAACCTCTCTGACATTATTCCATTTGTGATCGATTGCTTCACAAGTGAGTAAACACTTACTGTTTTTAACCACATTTATCTACATCCATGTTCTTGGAAATAGTGACAGTAAAAACAAGAAATTTCCATACTTATGTATGGAACTTATTGCCAGTGGTCTTCAGTTCAACCAAATTCTTTTAAATTAGTAGATTTTGCAGCAAATACCTTTTAGTATATTAGCTAAAGCAAATAGAAATCACTTTCTTCCTTAATAATATGTAATAGAAAACATTATTTTTTGGTTAAAATAAACCTTTGAAGACTTTAGTTTTCTTCTTTGAAAAATGGATAGAATTACTATCTCATTGAGTTGTGACAGTTTAGTAACACGTTCAAGTGGTAACCTTATGAATGAAAGGATGATGAAAACATCCAAAAATAAGTATGAGTTCTCTTTTTTTTTTAATTGAAGAAAAGGTACATTATCATAGAAACAGAAAAGGTACAAGTTAAAATTTAACTTGTTACTACTTTGACATTTAACTTCAAGAAGAATCTGATAAGAGATGGTCACTAAAAACCTGTAACATTATATTTAATGATAACACATTGGGTCTTGGGAAGCTCAGTATTACAAGAAGATAATTGGCTACAATATAGCATCTTCCTTTTATTTGATCTTAATATTCATATTCACTGTCTGTGTGTCTGTCTGTCCCTAATGGCACTCTAGGGGAGATGTTTTTCACAGGATACTTCTTTATTCTAGTGAATAGCCTAAAACCTAAGTGCCCAACTAGTGAGACAAGTGTCCCTCTCAAAAGAAACATTATACTGGCAGATGCTCTTGTGGCACTTGTCTGACCTGTGTCCAATGTTTTCTTACTGAGATGACTGTTCTGTAGGACAATCTGGGCTGGAGGAGAGTTAGGTTCAGGTGTGTCCTTCAGGTAGGACACAAAGGAATTACCTCAATAAAATACATCAACTAACAAACGTAGTGTATTAGTTATAGATCTCAGAGATGAGGCAACATCAAGAAACTGAGAGCCATCTAGAACATACACAATTAGCCAAGAGAGTCTTATGGGTCTAGGACGCCACTCTGCTGAACATGGTGGTACACTCCTTTAATTCCAGCACTGGGGAGACAGAGGCAGGTGAATCTCTATGAGCTCAAGGCCAGCCTGGTCTACATAGCGAGTTCCAGGCCAGCTGCAGCTACAGGGAGCCCTGTCTCAAAAAGACCAAAAGGACAAAAAAAAAAAAAAAAAAAAAAAAAAAACAAAAAGGAGCAGAACATACCTTTGTTTTGGGTAAAAAAAAAAAAAAAAAAAAAAAAAAAATTAGCCAGAAGTAGTGGCACATACCTTAGTTTCAGGATGTAGGAGGCAGACACAGGTGAATCTCTGTGAGATCAAGACCAGTCTGGTCTATGTAGTGAGTTCCAGATGAGACTACAGGGAGACCTTGTTTCAAAAACACGAAAAACACCAAAACAACAACAACAAAAACAACAAAAACCCAAGTTCATGTTACCATGGCGTAATTCAGAAGTGGTCACTGGCCTAGCTGTGTTGCTGTCAGGTATTGGGGTCAGTGGGGTAGGTCAAGTAGATTGCTTATCCACCTGTCTCATGAGGAGTTGGTCTCCAGGAGAGGGTGTATAAGGCAAACATTCTGATCACCCACACTGAGGAACCAAGAAGAAGTAGAAAGCTGAAATCATGTCAGGAGTCACTAATCCTGCTTCTGGTATGAGAAACTTAAATTTATATTCAAGGTGAACACTAAGGCAACATAAACGTAGAAGAATCTCCAGTAGCATAGAATGTTTAAACCACTGTTCCACCCCAGTAAGTTGTAGCTGTAGGGTATTTTGCTAAGTTTGGAGTTTTTTTGGGTGGAGGGGTGTTCTTTTTTGTTTTGGTTTTGTTTTGTTTCAGTTTTTTTTTTTTTTTTTTTGAGATAGGGTCTCCCTGTAGTCCCAACTGGCCTGGAACTTGCTATGTAGATCAGGCTGGCCTCAAACTGAACAGAGATCTGCCTGCCCCTGCCTCCCAAGTGCTGGGATTAAAGGCATGCACCACCATACCTGGCTTTTGCTAAGCATTTTGACCATAATGCTTGAATGAAAGATAAGCAAAAAACAACACTGCTTATATTTGGTAATAATGTCCTTGTTTCCATCAAATCTCCAAGAAAATTCACAGATCCTTAAAACCAGAAAGAGAATAAAGAAAAATTCCTTATTAGAGAATTCATTTGCCTGAATTAGAGCATGACATTGGCCAGTGATGAGAAGCGTGAAAAGGAAGCGAAATTCCATCACCATTCCTAGCAGTACAAGGGCTGTGACATGCTAGGAATATATCTTAAAACACTGCTTTCTGGAAACAGTTCTCAAGCTACAGGGAAAGATGATTTTTTGAGGTAGTGATACATGATATTCATTACTGGAAAGACTCAGGACTCTCAAGATGGCAGGTCACAGGGATGTAGTTCCATTGATAGAACACTTGCCTTGCATGTGCAGGGCCCTGGGTTTAATTCCCAGCACTGAAAAACAGAACAAAAACTATGCATCAAGATTTCAAGTCTCCACAAATTCAACCATAAAGTATAATTCAAACAGCAATTGACTTTTCATGGAGTATTACAAAATGATTTAAAGCTTTTTTTAGAAAAGCAAAGGTTTGAAAACAACCAAGCGAACTTTGACAAAGAAGTAAATGACATGTTTTAAATTTATAGTAATTAAATATATAAGTATAAATAGATCAGTTTATAAAATATTATCTCTGGGCTGGAGAAATGGCTCAATGGTTAAGAGCACTGACTGCTCTTGCAGAGGACCTGGGTTTGATTCCCAGCACCCCATGTCAGCTACGAACCATCCTTGACTCCAGTTCCAGGGGAATCCAAAGCCCACTTCTGGCCTCCGCAGCATTGCGCGACACGGGTGCACTCATGTACATGCAGGCAATACACTCATACACATAAAATAAAAATAATAAATAAGATATTTAAAAAAATAAAATATTATCTCAGAATAGCATCACACATATTTATAGCTTTATATGTCCATGCATGCATATGTGTAAATGAGAGACGATCTTCATATATGACATAAGTTGTTGCATATTCACTTGTGGGGAAAATGAACACTTTAGTAAACAGATCTTGGACAATTATTTGGCTACATCATTCAGTAATAAATGCAAGTATTAGTAAAAAAAATAACCACACCATATAGGAAAATTATTCTTAGTTCAATACTTGCATATGAAAAAGGAGAACTTCAAACATCATTTTTCTTTATAATATTACGTACAAAAGAATTTAAGATTCCCCAAAGCATATAATTAAAGTAACATCAATCACACTAGAGTTTAAAATTCTTCAAAGGATAATACAAGACTAGCAAGATGGGTATGGGTAAAATGCTTGCTTCTGAATACGATGACCTGAATTCAGTCTGCAGAACCCACATAGTGGAAGGAGAGAACTGACTCCCCACAGGTCATCCTCTGACTCCCATACCCTCATCATGGTATTTGCTTCCACACACACATGCACGCACACAGGCAGACAGCATACCATACAATCAATCAGTCAATCATCAATCAATCAGTGTAACATAGCATAAACAAAATAAATTCCAGAGAATGGAAAGATATTTACAACATATATAAATGGCAAATAGACTAGTAAAAACATACCAACTAAAATTTGTAAAATGCTCTACACTATTGATAACTAGAGGTCTATCAATTGCTAGGTAAGCATACCTAACCTTTATGTCTGGAGCAATAAAAGAAAAATGCAAGATACTAAGTGTTAGAAAAATATAGGGAAAATGGTCTCTCACATATTGTTCATGGGGATGTAAATTGAGATACAATTTTAAAAAGCAAGATCTGGTGAAGTTTAAGCTGTAAATTCCCTATTTGGGGGGGGGAGGTCTTTTTTCTAGGTTACTGCTTTAGAGAAATATGTAAGCTTGAATGCAATGACATCTGTAAGAGGATTTGTGTTGCATCATTGTTTTTAAAAAGCAGAGACCTGAAAACACCTGTATTCATCAGTAAGATGACAGTAAGAATGGATATGTTTGCAGCATAGGATAGAACATTCCAAACAGAGTATTGTATCATTTATTTAAGATACAGTTGCTTCTCCAGGTACAGAGGGTATGGTGGCAAGAAAAACACATTCTTTTCAGTCATTGACCTTGAGTTCTGATAGATAAAGTGAATGGAGATAAAAGATGCATGCATATAATTTTTTGAAAAAAGAAAAAAATCACTAACCTTTATGCTTAATGTTTCTTCTGAAATAAAACACGTGCTCTAAAAAACTAACAAGTTCAATTTTTATTGCAAAGTGCAATTTACAAAAGTGATCTATCTTAAACTGATATGTACTAATTCACATCATACAAGTCACCTATTTTAAATGCACAATTCAGTCAATTTAGTATATTCAGAGTTGTATAACCATCATCACAGTCCATTTTTAGAAAAATATTTATCACCTCCCCACCAGACCTCTGTACCCATTAACATTCATTCCCCATTTTCCCCAATATCCTGGGCAAACACAGAGCCATTTCAGTCTACATAGATTTGCCTATTGTGGACGTTTCATATGAGTGGAATAGTATGTGTGGTGTTCTATGATTGGTTTCTTTCACTTGTCATCAATTCCAAGACTCATCCACATTGTAACATATCTATATATCGGTACACTGTTCTTTTTTATTGCTGAATAATACTGTATCATATGTATACAGTACTGTACCATCAAATGCCATGCTTTTATTGAAAGATGTTTGTTTCCACTTTGAGCTGTTAATAATGTTACTATAAACACTCATTTAGAAGTGTTAATTTGGACACATGACTTCTTCAGAGCATTTCAGTTACGAATTAGATATAGAATTATGCTAATTCTTTTTTAATTATTTATTTAATAACCACACAATCAGAAGCATTTCCTTACAACAGCATTGACATATTCAATAACAATTTCCAGAGCTAAGATGCATCTCCTTCAAAATTGGCTGCAAATTTTTAAGTTTACAGTTGCATTAATACAGTTATACAATATTGAACTCAGTATAAACCCTATAAGACATAAAATTAAATGATGTTTTAAACTTTAAAAGAGATCTCCATTTCACTATTAAAATACACAGTTACATACAGAAAAATTCATTTTCAATACAATTGGCACTAAGATGCACATGCATTTCTAATCTCTATATATCTGACTATTACTAGTCAAGTCGGTTACTTTCTGAGCTCCTTGGCATCTGAGCATGGATATAAAGTCATCAGGTAGATTTCAATGGTAATGTTTTTCACATCCACCAATTATTAAGGAGCAAATTTTTATGCTTTGAAGAATTATTTTTTTAATTTTTTTTAAATTACTTAACTTATTTTTACACCCACTTCCCAGATGGCATCCTCCCATACCCTCCCTCCCCCCACTACAGCCTTTATACTCTGATATCCCTGCTACTGTCTGCTGTGTCGTCAGCACCCCCAGCCATTCCCCACTACTTGCCCTTCTGGTGAATCTAGTCAGCCTATCTAGAGGTCTTTGTTTTAGGAAGGTCAGCTGTTCCTCATCTAGTGGTTATCAGTTGTCAATAGTCCTTTGGGTAAGATTGGGATCTGCTGTTCATTTTCCCAATTCTATACTGTGTTACTCTCTGAGAATCCCTTTGGCCACCCTGGCCAACAACTCAAAAGACGGTATCGCCTGTCTGGTATTGTTGCTTGTTATGTAGCCTTTAGCTATACATATAGACTCTTATGAAATTATATTGGCCCCTTTAATCTTTGGTTATACTTTCCTTTTGGGTGTTTAAGGCCATACAGTTGGACCAGATAAACCGATTTATTTTTACTCTTAAGCTAATTCTTATTTAACTTTTTGAGAAACTGGGAGTTTTCCAAAATGACCACACCATTTTACATTCTCACTAGCTGTGTATGAAAATGTCAGTTTCTCCATTTCCTTGTTAACTGTCTTTTAAAATACAGCCATCCTAGTGACTGTGAAGTGTTTTATTTTGCATTTCTTTGATAGCGAATGATACTGAGCATCTTTTTATATGTATTTTGGCTGTTCATCTTCTTTGTAAAAATGAAATTACCATATTAATGTGACCAGATTCGGAAAGATTAACACTGCATGCTTTCTCTCGTAAGTGAATCCTAAATTTAATTTTTCTGTGGGGTGTGGGGGCAGGGGGACAAGTCATGATACCAGAAGGGGAGTCATGAAGGCAAGGGAGGAGGTCTTGGGGAGAAGAGGGGAGGAAGGTAATAGAATGTGTGTATCCTGAAAGCAGCAGGGGGCCACGGTGGAAGGAAGGGCACATGCTAGAGGGAGTCAGGCTCTGGGTACAGAGTGGGGAGGAGGCTCAGTAAAAATAAAGTGTGAAATGTCACAATGAAGCCATTATATTCTATACAAATTTAAGGAAACAGTATTTTAGCCATTCTTAAACTTGCCTTTATTAGCTTTATTTTATTGAGTTGTCCCTGTCCTTCATATGTTCTGTATAAGTCCCCATTTTTACAATGTGATCTATAAATATTTTCTCCTATTTTTTTTGAGTTTTCTTTTTACCTTGATGGTGTCTTTGAAGCATGTAAGTTTTAATTCTGTCAAAGTCAACTTTTGTTGTTGTTTGTGGATTGGGTATCCTATCTGGAAAGAACACTGCCTGGGCCTGGCCTATGAGATGGCAGCTGGAGCTTCATAGCATGAGAGACTTTCCTGCTTTACCAATGCAACATATACCAAGTGAACAAAAGAAGCCCTATTGTTTTACTCTTCCCTGCAGCTAAAGCATAGACCTCTGTTCTGTGTTTTCCACTTGTATTCATGCCAGATTTTGAGGCAGACTTGAAGAAGGATTGGACAAAACCATTCCAATAGGGATAGCAGGAATGTCCAGTTTATACAGTTCATTGTTGGCATGTGGTAGAGGTACCATGTCCACAGCTAAGCAATTGTTGCAAGCTCAGTGTCTACACTGAAGATCTCCGTTGCAGAGATGAGTATCCCATTCCTGAAAGAATCCATTCTAGGCTAGAGTACTAACTGGAAGCCTACTTCTTATTCTAAATGTGAAGAAATATATACTACATGTTAACATTTATTTACAGCCAATTTCCAAATTCTGAAACACAATAAAATGCATATAATAGTCCTGCATATTAGTGATGTAAAGTTTGTAAAATACCAAAGTAATTGCTATGATTGTTGGCATTTTACTCTGAGTGTGGTAATATATCCTATCTCCTCCTTATTGACCCTGCATTTTCAAAATGTCTGCCTGGGATTCTGACATAAATGATTATGTTTGAAACTCAACATACATACCATATATAGGTATGTAAAATATACTGAGGGGAGTATATGTACTTTTCATGTGCACATAGCAACTGAAGAACTTGGTGTTGAGATATTCTATGGCGTTCATGTACAAAAATCAAGAAGCAAACTAAGTACAGTGGCTTGTGCCTTTGGTCACAGCTACTTTGGAGACTGAGACTAGAGGATCCATTGAGCCCTGCATTTAAAACCCTCTCCCTTCAAAACAACAGCAACAATTTTTAAAATTAAGATTCACTCTACCAGAAAACAATATAAAGCTTGGACATATTCTACAGAAGCAAGCCTATGTTAATTGAGCACCTATAACATCTCTATAGACTCAGATTTTCTTTTAAATTTTAAAAAAACTTTATTGAGAATTTCATAGGTGCATATAAGGTGTTTTGATCAAATCCACGCTCACTCCCTCCCCTCCAACACCTCATAAATGCCCATCACTTTTTTTTCTGACAACTTCATGTATTCTTTATTTATTTCCTTTTTAAATGGGGCTTTTTACGACTCTAACATCCCCCCCTCTGAAGAGGTAACCCTAAAATCTTTCAGGGATTAGATAAGAGCTCCCAAATACTTTTGACATTTTTGGCTTTTGGAACAGAGTATGCTACTTAAGAGGGCCAAGGACATTTTTACTTTTAGCCAAGAAACTGGCTATTTTTCTTTGGAGTCTTTTTTTGCCCTAACTGCCTAGCCAATTCCTACCTCCTGTTCTTGTCACACCAGCCTCTGAAGAGGTTGCCCAAATTGACAATAGGGAATTGGGATGCAGACCACTCTGGTTTTTTTCATGCTGAACAGAGACTTATGGTGAGGCATTTGGGGGGTACTCCTTCAGTGGGTCTATCTAAAAATCTCCCAAATTGTGTAACTTATCTGTACAAAGAAAAGAAAGTCCTTGACTGGTGAATAGGAGTGTGAGGAGAAGTAAGGGCAAGAGTAGTTAGCATTACAAGTTCTAGACAGGGAACCAGAAAAAATCAGAACAGGGAAAATTTCAAATGTTCATATCAGAGTCCATCAAACATTCCCCCCTCTGAAGAGGTAACCCTAAAATCTTTTAAGAATTAAATACATGCTACTTTTTACTTTTGACATTTTTGGCTTTTGGAACAGAGTATGTTGCTAAGAGGCCCAAGAACATTTTGACTTTTAGCCAAGAAACTGGCTACTTTTCTTTGGGGTCTTTTTACCCTAACTGCCTAGCCAATTCCTACCTCCTAATATCACACCAAAGAGGTTACCCAAATTGCCAATAGGGAATATAGACTCAGATTTTAAGTAAAATAGAATTGTTTTCTAACCATGTCTAAGATACCCTAAGTTATATAAGAACAAAAGAAAACAAGTCTTCTGTTTTATCAGCTAAGGTCTTCACCTAAGGAACAAGATAAAATTCATTTGATCCCAGAGTTCATATAGGAATTCTGGATCCCAATGCTAGCCCTTCTTATCTCTGGACTACAGTTTTTAAAACCTATATAATAGAAGTAAATTGGATTAGATCTAACTCTAAAATATTTAATTTTATGCTTTGAAATGTTATATAAACAGGAACTGTTCAGATAAGTGAAATCGGTTCAGAGCATCTTCCTCACTGTTCACATTTTTCCTGACTTTTACCCTGTTTTCAGTCTCAGAAAAATCCAGATGTTATGCTCTCTTTTAGAAATTATACTTTGATTTTACAGTTACAAAAACAGTGATCAAAAATTATTTTCAAGTCAATTTCTTTTAATTTTAAAAAATGTTAGCATCAAGTATTAAAAGTATGCATGAACAATAAAATTGAGATTAACTTTATATCATTGTTTCTAGATGAATGTAACAGGAAAAAGGACATGAAAAGATAAATTTGACAGTGTTAATAGGCAAGCCCTCATTGGAGTATTTTTTTTTTCCTTTCACAAGCATTACTCTGCCACAGTGAAGTCTCATTATTTCTAAGTGTCCTAATCAATAAGGTCATGAAAGATTGATTCCAGGAGCTGTCACTGTGTTTATGACAAGAAACATGCCGAGTCATTTATAGAAGGAGCAGTAAGTCTCCTGTTAACTAGCAAGTCAAAGAATCAGCAAGCGTTCCTTCCATGCCTTTGGGTGGTGAGGAGAATCATGATGTTGTCTACCACTGACAGAGTAGGAAGCTAATATTGCTAATTGAATTTTCCTAAAGAGAACAAAAATATGCCATCCTGTGGGGAGAAGGCTAGAAGGAGCAAATCCATACAAGTCTCTAATATGTTTAACTTAGCTTCATTGATTTTCCTCTGCTAATGGACTAGGATTGATACCAAGTTGTCCTAAAAAAAATACAAGGTTGATGACAGAATCTTCTTTCTATGTAAGACTTCTAAAATTGTCTACAAATATTTCAAATACAACATATTTGTGTGTTTAAACTTAAAAGGAGAGCATTGTGGTTTTAATCTATTAAAATAATGTGTTCTATAGAATGTGTAGCATACAGATTTCTTTATTCTTTATGTGGGTTGAAGGACCACATGATATTCTATTGCTACAAGACACTCATGTGATTTGGCTAGCCCTCCTCTGCCTTGGAGACACTGAGGTTTATAAGACCTTTTTTTTTAAAGAAAAGTAATACATATTAGTAGAATACCTAGAACATATTTTCATTATTTTTAAGTTACACAGTACAAAAGTATAAACACTGAATAAATGAAAGCCCTCGCATTTTCACTTTTATCTCCTAGCCTTTCTCTTCATATATCAAAAACATTGCCTATTTGGAGTGTATTTGTCCACATTTTCTATGTATACTCCTGTGCATATATATTTACTCTAAGATGTTTTTACTCATTTATATATACATGCATATGTATGTATAGTTATTTTAACTTGGCAGTATATTAAAATACTATTCTGTATCAGCTGGTGAAGATCTACCTAATTCATCTTTAATTTAATTAAAAATGATGGCTGCACATGGTTTATATAAATAATCCACCCAAAAGAGAAACTTTATCATCCTTGGAATATTTTTAAAGACTGCATAGTATTCTGTTGATTTATTGTTATCAGTCACTTATTTTAAAGTTTCTCTATTGATGAATATTTGATTCGGTTTTTTGGAGATATTGTTTCCTCAGTGTCTTGAACATTTCAGTAGTTGTCCAACCATGGACTTAGTCTTGCTGCTAGGATAGGTTGACTAGATACGAAATTGAAATTTAGATTTAATTTGTTGATTTAACATACAAAGTAATGGTTTCGTTATGGCGTTTCCATTAATATGTGTCAGTATGCTTTATTCTTCCCCTACTCCCTCCCTCATTTCCCCCTGCCCGCCTCTTGCTGGTCCCATTTTCTCCCTTAAGTTTTACCCCTCCTGCTTTCCTGTCACATGTGCTCTGATCTTCTTTTTTTACATTCTCTCCCCTTTCCCTTAAGATCTCTTTCTCTCTGCTCAAGGTCCTCATCCTAATTTCATGGCCTACATATTGTCACATGCACTTAACTATACATATGTTAATATATGTACACATATAAATTTAAATCTAGTTTCTAGTATGATAGAAAACATGCAGCATTTGTCTTTCTGGGCACCTAATGGTCTCCAGTTGCATCTGTTTTCCTGGCTATATTATGATTTCATTTTTCTCTATGGCTGAATAAAATTCCATTATGTGTATGTGTCACATTTTTACCATTCGTCTGTTTATGGACATCTAGGCTGGTTCAATTTTCTGGCTTTTGCAAATAATATATCAGTAAACATGGATATGCTGATACCTCTGTGGTATTGTTGTGTATGTGTTGCCATAGAGTCCTTGAGGTAAATATCTAAGTGTTGCAGCTAGGTCATATGATAGTTGTATTTCAGTTATCTAAAGAACCTCCACACTGACTTCCATCATGGCTTTACCAGTTTATATTTCTACTAACAATGTATGAAGATTCCTTTCCCCCAAACATCTTTATCAGTATTTTCTTTTTTAAGATTTTTTTTAAATTATGTATATATGGCAAGGGATTGTGCACATGAGTAGAAGTAGCCTCAGAGTTCACAAGACAGTGTGAAATCTCCTGGAGCCTAGTTCAGGTGATTTGTGAGCCATACAAAATGGTTGCTGGGAACCAAACTTGGGTCCTCTGCAAGTTGTAAGCACTCTTAATTGCAGAGCCATCTCTTCAGCCCCTGCAATTCGTTGCCTCAATAGCCATTCTGACTAGGGTGAGATAGAATCTCAAAGCAGTTTTAATTTGCATTAACCCTTTCTTTTGGTAACTTTCTAGTTCATTAGCTGATTTATTGATTGAATAATTTTTTGGTGTTGGGCTTTTACAGTTCTTTTTTAATACTTTCATCATTTTTGGTTTTTGTGTATCAGTATTTGCCTGCATGTATGTCTGTGCACTACCTGTGTGCAGTGCCCACAGAGGCCAGAAGAGGGCATCAGATCTCCTAGAACTGGAGTTACAATTAGCAGCCATGTGGGTGCTCCTGAGTCCTCTGCAAGAAGCAGCCAGTGCTCTTAGCCCTTATTTTTACAGTTCTTTATATTCCAGATAGTAATCTCCTGTTGATGTGTAGTCTGCATTTTTTTCCCATTCTTTAGGCCAACTATTCCTTCTGCTGCTACTTTCCTTTGTTATGAGGAGCGTTTCAATTTCATAGAATCCCATTTTGATAATTCTTGGGATTATTTTCTGTCTTTAATTAGATAGTGTTTAAATGTAAATGAGAGAGCCATAGACACAGACCAACTTCTAAGGCCACAATTTCTGTAGAAGATGTTTGGATAACCCCTTAACTATTAGGTCAGCTTGAATTCTCAGATTCCCTTTCCATTGGGTGATGTTTTGAACATTATGTTCCCAGAGGGAAAGAAGCTGGTCTTGAATTTGCATTGTGCTCCTAATTCTTTTCAAAAATAAAAATATCAGCAAATGACAGATTTGATGGCAGAAACTGTTGGACGGAGCTGTGTGTTATTTGTGGAGCATTTCTGTAGGCCACAGTTGTAATTGTGAAGTGAGACAGTTCATGTTTCAGTACTCCTGCCTTTCGTGAGAGGCCCCTGTCCTTTCTTTTTCTTTCACGATCCCCAGATAATGGAAAAGCCATGGAAAGTGCTGGTCAGCTGACCAGAGAATGAGAGAGTCCCTTCTCCACTGTAGCCAAGTGATACAGACCTCAGGAGGTGGCCACTATGACAGCAGTGAGCATGGAACACCCACAGTGAGTCTCATTTTTCTGATTGAAAAACCTATGTAGCAAAATAAAACATTGAAAACATTCTTAGAAGACCAGGTTATGTGGCCTCTCTTCAGGAAGCCTCCCCCATTGATTGCCCAGTTGCACCCATGCAACATCACACCCTGAGTCACTCTGGAAGAATTGGCGCTCCTTTGCAGCCTTCTCCATTCATGTTCACTTCTCTCTTAACTCCTCTGGTCAATATATTACAGCAGTATGGAGTTCTTTAGAAGTACTTTGGAACTTTTAAAAAGTAAATACTGGGCTGGGTAATTCTTTCCTGTTTGTTGTTTGTGTTTGAATTTTTTAATTTGTTTTTGCATGATAGGCTCTTACTATGCAGCTCAGGCTGGCCTTAAACTCACTATGTGGCCAAGGTTGACCTTGAGTCCATAGCAACCCTCTTGCCCCTCTGTCCAAGCACTGAGATTATAGGCATGTGCCATTATGCCTGGCTATGTTTGAATTCTTTTAGCATAAAAAGAAAAAGATACCTCAGACCACGTAGACCAAATAAATAAAAATCTCCAGGAATAATTCTGTGGTATAGCCAGGGTTGAAAGTCATTCCCACTTTTGAGCAGCTCACTGCTTGTCTTCTTATGGGGTCACTGAGTCTTTGAGAATCCTTTGGTCTCAATTCCTAGAACTTGCCTAACATACTACTATATGCTTTCTAAACACACACCAAAGAAATCACAAAATGAGTGAATGGATGAGATTTTCGGTTAATGAATTAAAATTTAATGTGCTAATAGAATTTGTATATTTAAAGGTTTTGTAGAAAAATGAGATTTGCTATTCTTTTGGGATAGACTGAGAAATAGGCCAAAATATTCAATTTCATATAATATGCATTAGTAAGAAGACTTCTTTGTCTATAGATTATTAAATAATTAAGTCAGTTATTGAAAAAGACCATGAATTTGCTTTCATATCATGGTTAGTTTAGGGATTTTTGTACTGTGCATTGGGGTTAAAGCTAAAGCCATCCATGATGTACTTTTCTACATTTGGGGCCAGGACACATTTGATGGAAAAAGCTAGGAAAATGCAGTCCTGGGCTAATGAACAGGCACTACAAAGTACTTTGCTTATCTGAGGCTATTCTAGTGTATCCAGGACCTGATGTAGAAAAAAATGGGTCTGAGTATGTTGACTGAGACAAAGAGCAAGGAAGAAACAGAAGGAAAGGCTGCAAGGGTGCATCTGGGAGGAACCAAAGCAGATGAGACGGACATACAGATTTGATAGTTAGAATTAGTCAGGGATGGTGGCATACACCTATCGTCCCAGTAAATGAGAGGCTGAGGCAAGACAGTTGCTGAAAGTTCAGTGCCAGCCTGGGCTGCAGAGTGCAACTTTGTCTTAAAATACAAAACTAAACAAACAAAAATGTTAGAATTGGGCTGACTAGAGAATGGGATTGTGTTCCTTCTTTAAGTAGTATTGGATGTGCTTGGAAAATCTCTGAAAGTAAAATGCAGTCCTGGGCTAATGAACAGGCACTACAAAGTACTTTGCTTATCTGAGGCTATTCTAGTGTATCCAGGACCTGATGTAGAAAAAAATGGGTCTGAGTATGTTGACTGAGACAAAGAGCAAGGAAGAAACAGAAGGAAAGGCTGCAAGGGTGCATCTGGGAGGAACCAAAGCAGATGAGACGGACATACAGATTTGATAGTTAGAATTAGTCAGGGATGGTGGCATACACCTATCGTCCCAGTAAATGAGAGGCTGAGGCAAGACAGTTGCTGAAAGTTCAGTGCCAGCCTGGGCTGCAGAGTGCAACTTTGTCTTAAAATACAAAACTAAACAAACAAAAATGTTAGAATTGGGCTGACTAGAGAATGGGATTGTGTTCCTTCTTTAAGTAGTATTGGATGTGCTTGGAAAATCTCTGAAAGTTTTTTTTTTGTTTAAATAGCTGTATGTACACATGTTCATGTATGTATGTCTACATGTATGCACATGGATATACCTGAACACTTATGCATGTGCTTTTGGAGATCAGAGTTAATATCAGGTGTCTTCCTCGCTGGCTCTCCACCCTAGTTTTTGAGACAAGATCTCTCACTTAACCTAGAGCTCACCCATTTAGCTAGACTGGCTGACCAGACCAGCTCCTGGGATCTACCTCCCCACCCTCCCAGCACTGGAATTACAGATGCTGGTCACTACACCGATTGTTTGTGGGTGCTATGCTGGAGATCCTCACTCACATCCTTCTACTTCTTTGAAACACTTTACTGACTAAGCCATCTCTCCTATTCCATCTGTGGCGATTTAAAGGAAACCATAGAAAGCTCAACATATTACTAGTATTCTATGAGAAATTATCTGAACTAACCATTTGGAATCACTGAACTAGGTAAACAAATTCATCCTTTTTTCTTTGATTCTGTAATCCCATGTTTAAAGAGAAATATTTGATATAAGGATCTGGTCTTTAAATAGATTTGTTACCATGTCTTGAAGTGGCATCCATCCTCTTTTGAACACTGAATTTAGAAACAAAAGATTAATATATATTTCATGTTGAATGTCCTTATTAACTTCTAAGTATATGTAGCCTATTAAATATAATTTACCATACCTTTATAATTTATGATATAATATACTTTGTTTTACGGTGTAATATTAAGACTTCAAGTCTTCAAATGAATTGTTAATTTGATTGGGATTACATGACTTCATGAAGATTTTGCAAAGGATTAATAACAATTATATCACATAAAATCAAAAGGGATTCATTAAATTTTATAGGAAATAGTCACAAATTCTGTTCTATGCCATTCCACTTACAAAATCATTGAAATGCAAATATTAAAATGAATGAGTTGTTTTATACTTCTCTAATTTGAATTTGTCCTTTAAAGAGAAATATTTACCCTTTTGTACTGCTTCTAATCCTTTTATTTCTCATATTACTTATTCTTGCCTGCACTAAGCTGAGATGATGTCTTTAGTGCGTATTTTTGAAGACTGATGACAACACTTATGACCTCCCAGAGCTGCTCCCTTGGTGACCACTAATGGTTTATCCAGTGTCAAACAAGATCTTTGTTTTCTTGATTTTAGATAAATTTGCAGTCCAGTGCTTCACTAGTCATGATGTCAGTTGTTTACATTTCAGCAAAATGTTTGTCGGAACTTTCAAATACAGGAGAACTGTAGACAGACGGTGTTTATCACGTTGCAAAGAATGTCAGAAACTGTTGGCCTCAACATAACTGAGTCAAACCCAGTGTTTACATTTTAATCTGCAGACTGTCAAGCCTGCTCACCATAGTGACCAATTCCAGCATGATAAGATGAACAGCACAGAATTCTTTTATATATTGCTCTGAATTAGTCTTTCAAAAACATATTTTACAGTCTTGTGGCCTGAAGGGTGGGAAGAAGTCATTATAGCAGCAAAAGTGATAGCACTACTATTTCCAGAGTGAAATGAAGGAATTCACATGTAGAATGTGCTTTCTGTGTCAGTAGTCTTGCCCACCATCTCTAAGTTAAGTCAGAAAAAAATCTGTGCTTGGCAGGTAAGTAGAGGAAGAGCTTTAGAAGAGAGAAGAATGCTGTGCTTGCACAGTGGTCCTGTCGATTATTAAAGCTAGTTAAAGACTGTTTGTCAGTTTCAGACATTTATTCCATCAGTTATTGAGCAGGGATAAGGGAAATGTGTAAACAAATTTAATATTGCCTTATATAAGTCCATAAATCATATATATATATGTATATAAATGTTCGGTTTTACTGATATCCTTTCTTCCTGAATGCCTACACACCATTTCATCTTCTCCAGAATGCACACTCCTCAAAGATAACCCCTGCTTAGTCTTCAAAATATTCTCAATAATCTCTACAGAGAAGAAACTTTCCTTTCATCTGTTCAACTCAGCATCTTTGCCCAGCTTTATCATAGCTCTATAATATATCATTTCTTCTGTATAGTGGTAGTTACTGATTGTCATGTTTGTTTCCCCTACTAAATTTTAAGTTCCTAAAAGGTAAAAACTGTTTTATTTAAACAGCTATCACTAGTGAAAAACATATAATAGGACCAAATAAATGTTGGATTATTTAATTTAGAATATTCTCCTATGCACTGCTAATATTCATGGCCCTCCTTTGTGTGCTCTTTCCTTCTCCATCTCCCTAAGGGCATCATCATATGTTATGCCTGCATCTCCCATCCTTTCTGTTTCTAGGTGGAAGTGTTTCTATTATAGGCCCACATTTCCTCTGCTTATCTGTGTCTGCTATTTTCAAGATGCATTTTCTTCAAAGATTATGGTCAATTCCATCCTTAATTTCACAGAGCTGATAAGTGGTATAAGGCCCCAGAGTACTTTTAAAAAGTGAATGAGTGATGCAGAAATTAACAAATAAAAAGTCAGTATTAGCCTGCAGACTAGAAAAGGAACAACAGTGTGCTAAAGGAAGAAGAAGGTCATGGGGGATAATCTTGGCAGAGCTTGAATACTAGTCATCTGTTTCCCCTTGCTGTCAGTGCAGCCATTTCTATCATGAGAGAGCAGTGCCAGGGATGACACTTGGCTTCTTGCTTCAAGAGTGTCATTACCTGGGTGTGACCTGGCAGATGACAAAACCCTGCAACTTCAGTGTTTTCTATGAAGTAGAAGTTTGTCTTTTAAAAACATGTCATCTTTTAGATTTAAGTATATGAGTGTTTGCAAGTGCACCACATGTGTACAATGCCTGTAGAAGTCAGAAGAGGGCATTGGGTCCCCTGGAACTGGAGTTATGGTCAGTTGTTAGCCATCATGTAGGTGCTCAGAACAAACCCAGATCCTCTGCAAGAGTAGCAAGTGCTCATAACCACTGAACTATCTCTCCAGCCCCTGAAACAGAAATTTTGAAGACTCTTCATCTTTCTAATTTGGGCCTCTTCCCCCATTTAATTCTTTGAGATTTCATACAATATATTTTTATTATATTTACCATCCCTCCAACTCCTCCCAGATCTACACTCCCTCTTCCCTACCCACCCAACTTTGTGTCATCATTTTTTTAACCCATCAAGTCCAGTTTTTACTTCCATACTACTCTTAGGTATATGAGCATCTCCTGGAGCATGATTGACCTATCAGGAGTTATACCCTTAAACTGACTCTCCCTCTCCCAGCAGCTATCAGTTGCCAATAGCTCCTCAGCTAGGAGTGAGACTTCATGTCCACCTCCCGACTCCGTACTGGGATTTTGACTGGCTTGAGCTTGCACAGGTCTTATGCATGTCATCACAACCACTGCATGTTCATGTCTGCAACTGCCTTGTTGTGTCCAGAAAGCACTGTTTTGTTGTACTTATCTACCACCTCTGGCTCTTACAGTGTGTCTACCCCCTATTCTGAAATTATACCTGAGCTTTAAGAGGAGGTAGTGTGCTAGAGATGCCTATTTCAGGGCTGACTACTCACTCCACAGTCTCTTATTCTCTGCATGTTGACCAGCTGTGGGTCTCTATGTTAATTGTCATCTACTGTAAAAAGAAGCTTATCTGATGAGGTTTTAGATATGTACTGATCTGTGGGTATAATGAGCTGGTTTAATACTATGACCATTTAGCAGAATAACTATAGTAAGTTCTCCCCTATGACCTGCGACCTGTCTAGCCCCAAGTTCTTGTCCCCCAAAATACTGCTTGATATGGTTTCCATCTTGTGAAGTGGGCCTTAAATCCAGTCAGAAAGTGATTTGTTACTCCCATAATATTCATGCCACTATTGCACCAGTGAGCATATCTTGCCAGGCCAGTCTTTACTGTAGCTCACAGGGTTCACACTTCGGTAAGAATGATGAATACTTTTCTCCTTCTGGTAGCATGCATAACACCTTCCAACATTATGAAAGCTAGCTAGCAGATATGAAGCTTCAAGGGCAATATCAGCTTGATTCTCCCATGTTCTAGGACTCAAGTTTGTGGTGTCTTCAGCAATAGGGTCTTATCATCAAGTCCTGGAGTGTAGCCAAGAAGAATGGCAATATCCTGTAGTGCGGTCCCGTAGACCCCCCCCCCAAACATTACAGGCTAATCTTGGACTGTTATAGAGAGGTTAGGTGAGATTTATTGGTGGATTACTTTAGAAAAATGTATTAATTTTAATTAGGTAGTAGTCTCTGGAACCAAGCTGTGGAAGCTTCCTCCCTTCTGAAAGACTTACATAACCATAGCAGATGGGGAGTTTAAAGTTATTATTTGACTAAAAAAGTGAAGCATTGTTGGATTTCAGGGCAGTAGTTACATCATTCAAACGGAATTTAATGTTTTATTCCCCTCTCATTGTGTCAGAGTACAATTATAGAAAAGTTGCACATGGGTTAGACAGTTTTCAAAAAGAAGAATCAGAAGCTGGTGGAATCTTAGAGTAGATGCACCATTTCTCCAGTCTTAAGATATTAATAGTAATGATTTTTTTTTTGCAGATTTTGTCTCCCCTGTCTTCATACGAGTAGATCTTCTTGGCAGACATATACATAAGGACTAGTATGAGTTAGTATGAAGACAGAGAAGCTAAGAGTGTATGGGAAAGAGCTGCAATGTGCTGACAGAGCATATATTCCAGTATAGTCCATGAAAGAAAAGATATGTATTGAGTTGCATGTATAGTGGTCTGTACCTTTCTACCCTGATACCAATGGTACAATAAATCTACTGTTGGAAAGAGTATACTGACAACCCAGTCCATTCAATTCATTTAGTATTCAATTCATTTAGATTGAGATAGGCTTGTAGCCCTCTATGAGATGCTGCAGGCCAACTTTACTCAGAGCCAGAAGACAAAGGGAAATAAAAAAAATGTTATCTCTAAGGCATTTCATTAAATCAATTCATACTAACAATCACAATTAATATGTACCAGGTGCCAGGTACCATTTAATATACATTGTACACATTTATCATCATAGCAATTCTGTTGCTTGTGTCATCCTTACCTTAAAGATGAGGAGACTGAGGCATATATCCAAGATCCAACATCAAATATGTAGTGAGCCATAATTTGAAAATAAACAGCTTGCTGTCGGAGTTCATGCTATTAATCACTACAATAAACTTAAAAAATCAATGTTTTATTTCGTTGCCTCTTATTGAAGGATGAATCTGGGTGTGCTGTCACTAGTTCCCTCTTCTCCCTCTCTCCCCCACTTCCTAGCTCTATAAGATGGTTGACTTTCTACCACCTATGCTCCCCACCATGATGCTCTGTCTCACCATAGGACCAAAGTGATGGGACAAACAACCATAAACAGAAACTGTGATCCAAAATAAGCCTTTCCTCCTTTTAAGTTGTTTATCTCAGATATTTTGTCATAGCAGTGAAAGTGATAAAATGTGTAAAACTACTTTCAGATCCTATGTATAAAGTAATGTGAAACAAATAAATTTTATGTTTAGACTTAGGTTCTATCTCTAAGATATTTCATTACATATATGTTAATATTCCAAAATCTGAAAAAAAGTCTGAATTGAAGCATTTCTGTTATTTAGGCATTTCAGATATGGGCTAGTCAGTCTGTCCATACTTAACATATACTGGTGATGAGTTCCAGAAACAGCCCATTCACAGAAATATGCTCTCTGGTTCTCTCCTGTACAAACTCAGAAACCCAGTGTTGGTTCTAAAACTCATCATATTCAAATGTTTGGAAAAAGCAGAGGATGAACAGGATACTAAGTTAAGACCATAGTCTAGAAGGGGGTGTTAATAATTTGCCACTCTCACTTTAACACACTTTCTGGTGATAAAAGCTAGCACATGATGCTTTGCATTTTTTCTTTTTACTCTGACCACATTTAGATGGTTTTGACATGCAAAGTTCAGAACATGAGTCACAAATAGTGCCCATTGTTCCTTCAAAAGAATACAATGACTGAAAAGTAAATTGTATGCCCAAGAGCAACATTTATTTGTGGTTCATTGAAAACCAGGGAACCACCTGTCGTTGAAACATAAAGACAAATTAGCATATTGATAATTTAGTTGATAAAGACCTTATGTGCTATATGCTACACTGTTTAAAAGATTTTTTTATCTCCATGAAAAAACATAATGATCTTTATTATGTAATATGTTCTTTAAAAGCATGTTTCTCAGCCTGAATACCATGTTCAAAATAGATCCTTAGGAGGCAGATCATTTTCCCTCAACTGTGAATGTCTACATGATGTATCAGATCCTGTCCATAAGGCACAATAGTCTAAAAACTGATTTGGGACAAGTAAAAATTATAGTGCTATAAGCTACCCAATAATGTCTCATTGCTTTTATCCTGACTACTTTCAGTCTACTCTTTATACCAGCATTAGAGTGATTCATAAGCCAGGCTACTCACTTTCCCCATTCAGTACCCTCCAATGGCTCCTCAGCTTATTTAGGATAAAAACTGAAGTGCTACAATGACCTAGAAAACTTAAATTTGCTCCACTCTATGTGTCTATAACTCTGACCTCCCTTCTTGACCACTTTGCTCCTTGCTCACTGTGCTGCAGCTTTCAAACCTTGCTATTCTCAAATATGCCCACACTCTTCAGCCTTAGGCCCTTGACATTGACTCTTCCTGTTGCTAGAAAGCCTTTCCTTCAGATAACTGCATCGTTTATTCCTCAGTTTCCTTCAAATTTTTACCCAAATACCATCTTCTCAGGAGAGTTTCTAACTCTCTTGCTTTAAATTACTTAGTTACTGACTTTATATCTCAAGTAAAATAAAACATAAATTTAGGATTTTCATCTGTGCTTAGTAAATATTTGTTGAGTCAGTCAATGGATAAAAATTAATTGCATGATTCTATGAGAGCTAATATCTGGTCATAGATATCAGAGAAGATATTAACTTACAGTGAAGCTGGTATTTCTGAGTTACATGTAAGAATAGGAAGGTTTTAATGATGGTTCAGTCAGAATAGAACTTGCAGCAACCCAGAGAAACACAGAAGTAAGTGTGGTACCTTAGTGATTCATAATGTATGGAACACAGCATTGGGGCATGGCAAACAATAATACTAGAAAGAACATCAGAGACCTGATAATGAAGAGTCAGATGAAGACAGTGGGAACCACTACAGGATTTCAAAGAAGGAATCAAGTTTGCATTTCAGAAAGATCCTTCAGACTACAGTGTGATGAGCGGATTGGAGAGCAAGACTGTAACAGAAAAGCCTGTGGAAGTTGACTTGGAGAGTGGAGGTGATGGCAGCCTAAAGCAAGCTGATGATGATGGATTTGCAAAGTATTTAAGCGAAAGACTCAATATTGGCTGTGAGGAAAAGAATGGAAAAGGCTGAAATTGGAATGGAATTATTGAATAATGTGGGAGATAGCATCAAGAAATTATATACAAAACATATTGGGAAATTGAATAGAAATGCCAAAGGGTGGTTAGGAGTGGCAGGCATGAGGCTTCAAACACATTTATTTGGAGTTCCCGAGAAGAGAATGGATTAAAAAAATAAAGTGGACTTAGCAGTATTTAACATGTCTCACTTATGTATCCTGAAATTAAAGAAAAGCATGAATTCATAGCAGACATCCAAATGGTAAAATAGTGAGACATCCAAATGGTAAAATCTCTACTAACATAAGGAGCAGAGACTTTCAGGCCACTGGGAACTTGTTCATATGAACTTGCAACAATGGTAACAGCATGCACAAAACCCATGCTGACTCAATCAAACAGAACCTCAGCATAGAACAAGGGAAATGAGATAGCAGGCCCCAATCCTAGCCAAGGAACTATTGGCAACTGATTACTGCTGGGTGAGGGAGAGTAGGTCTTCTTTAAGGGGGTGATTCTAGATAGGCTGACTAGACTTTAGTGGATGAACTTGCACTGAGGGACATCTGGGAACACGTTTCACCAGATAGGACTTAACATACATGATAGAGTGCATGAAATCCAGTGAGAGGTGGTATGGGGGCCACAGATGGAGGAAGGGGTCTAAATTTGATTAAGATCTATTATATGAAATGTACAAAAATGTAATAAAAATATATTTTAAAGTTATCTGTAAGAATCTGGGCACATAGCACAATGGTAGAGCTCTTTCCTTGAATACACAAGGCCCTGGGTTTGCTGCCTACCCCTGGAACAAAGAAAAAAAAGAGTTATTTGTGTGGTGTGAGCTTACAAAAGAGGCTAGGCTGAAGAGAGAGATTTGGGGCCATTAGCTTTGTTGTAACAAACAACAAAAATAGATGATAGCATAAAATGAAGCAAAAATAAGACAAAAGACAGATAAAAAACTAAAGAATAGTACTATTAAGGCAGACATTCACAAACTATTTCTGAGGCAGCAAATCTGGCCCACTATTAAATACATGAGTGTATGTGTGTGTTCAGGGGTGTGTGTGTGTGTGTGTGTAAGTGTGCAAGTGTGCATCCACATGGGTATGCATTCATATAGAGTCCAGAAGATAACCTCAGGAATCTGTCCCAGGAACACCCTCTACCTCCTTTGAAACAAGGCCTCTGACTGGCCCAGAACTTACCATGTAGCTTAGGCTGGCTGGCCAGTGAGCCCCAGGGATCTTCCTGTCTCTGCCTCCCCAGCACTGAGATTACAAATGTGTGCCATCACACCCCTCATTTTTTATGTGAGTTCTAGGAATCTAACTTGGATCCTCATGCTTGCAAGGCAAGCATTCTACTGACTTTGTCATCTTCCTAGCTTGTCTACTTCTTATTTCTTAATAGCCCAAAAACTAAGAATGATTTTTACATTTATGTGATATTTCTTATTTTGCCATTTGGCCTGCAAAACTTTAAATATTTACTCTTTGGTCCTTTAAGAAATATTTGCTGATCTGTGAGTTAAAGGAAGATGAGCCTCCAAAGACAAAGGTAGATAAGTGTTGGAGTGGTAGGGGAAACCAAAGAGCAAAGTGTGATGTGAGCCAATGGAAAAGATGCTCATAAAATAATTGGGGAGGGTTAGGGTCATGTTGTCACAAAACAGTCACTGATGTAGTCTTTCTACTCTAAATATTAAAAATAAATAAAATTAAAGTATAGAACATAGGTTTTAAAATTGGAATTCTGTGGATCTGAAAAGGAATCAATAGAAGCATAAAGTAGCAAAATTGGAGAAGCCATAATTCTGTTGCATTCTTGGATCCAAGACAGACTGTAGTGACCGGAATAGGCTGTTGTTGAATAAATGGGAGCTGAATGTCCCATGCAGAGTCACACTCACAAGCCAGGGTCAGATCTTAGGTCTCCCACTCATGAAGAGAAGTTGAACAAAAGCTTGAGTTGAGTACTGCTTAGTGCAGCAGCTTACAAAAGAAGAGAACACAAAGCTTTAAAGCCAAGAATTGAACCAAGCCCCATGTCAACTCAGTAATTGATTGTACAGTATCCAGTTGCTCCTACTAGAGGAGCAACCTCTAAATAGCCATTCATGTGACCTAGAATCCTAGTGGCCAGGAAGGACACCTGTGGAGCCTACTGGATAAGGAAAGATGAATGTAGAGTCAGACAAAATGAAAGAAAGATTCTTAGAATGTGCCTTTTAGGAAAGACCATGAAACTTTTTAAAAAATATTTTATTATTTTTATTTTATATGTATGCATGTAGGTGAGTGCACCCGTCTTGTGCAATGCCTGCAGACATAAGAGCCTGTTGGATCCCCTGGAACTGGAGTTACAGACAGTTGTTAGCTGCCATGTGAGTGCTGGGATTCAAACCTGGGTCTTCTGCAAGTACAGTTAGTGTTCTTAACCGCTGAGCCATCTCTCCAGCCCTGAAACTTTTTTTTTAATGTAACAAGAATTTACAACAAATGGGAGCTGGTGAGATAGGTCAGTCTGTACTCTGAAAGCAAGAAGACCTGAGGTCAATCCCTAGGACCCACATTAAAAGAAAACAAAACAGAAATAAAAACAGGTGTGGTGGTTCTTGCTTGTAATTTCAGTGCTAGGGAGAGAGGGATTCTAGGGCTTGTGTACCAGCCTAGCCTGCTTGATGAGTTCCAGGCAGGTAAAAAACCCTGTCTCAAATCATAGCACTCAGAAGGCAGAGGCAGGTGGATCTCTGCTGTGAGTTCAAGGCCAGCCTGGTCTACATAGCGAGTTCTAGGCCAGTTGGGGCTATGGGGAGATACTGTCACAAAAGGACAAAAAAATTAAAATAAAATCTAAAAAATAACTTTAAAGAAACCCATTGGGGGGGGCTGGAAAGTTGGCTCAGCGGTTAAGAGCACTGACTGCTCTTGCAGAGGACCTGGGTTTGATTCCCAGCACCCACATGGCGGCTATGAACCATCCTTAACTCCAGTTCCAGGGGAATCCGAGGCCCTCTTTTGACCTCCATGGCATTGCATGACACAGATATACTCACATGCATGCAGGAAATACACTCATACACATAAAATAAAAATAATAAATAAAATATTTAAACAAAAGAAATCTATTTGGTCAGATGTGATGGTGGCACTTGTAATCACAACACTTAGCCAGCTAAAGCAAGAGGATCATGACTTTGACAGCAGCCTGGACTAGTGAAACTGTCTTGAAACAAGAAAATGTGTTTAGTATGCTCAGATTAATGAATACATCCCTTTAAAAACAAGAAAGATGACCATACACTGAAGACAATATATGCAGAGAGACATGATCCCAGGAGATAGATGCCAAAGTGTGATTCACAATCTGAAGCTAAGGTTCTGCACAATATCCTAGAGGAACCCATGAATGTGTGCATGAGACGCAATGCAGAAACTGAGAAGTATGCTGCTGAACTCAGCCCATTTGTACCAGAACCACGTATTCACAATACAGAACTTCCCTGTTCTAAAACTTCACGGGACAGTTAGTAAGACAAAAGTTTCCAGCCAGAACAGTAAACAGCAGCATGGATGTAGTCACGTCCATACCTCAGACTTAGAAACCCAGATAGTAGAAGCCCATCCAGTACATGTGAAAAGGTAACTGGTGGTAGTTTCCCAAAAATAGTATTTCATGGTGAAGGCTAGGGAAAAAGACCCAAGGAAGGCCTGACACCTACTGGGGACTGAGCAGAAACTCAATCTAAAATTTAATTTTCTTGAACCCTACTGGGATACTACATACCCACAAATGTGGCTTTACAGATTTGAACTGGAGCTGCAAACTGTACCTCCTCAATCAGCTCAGTTACTATGTGAAATGTCACAGAGAGGGAAAATATCCAAGATCCATCCCACCAAGATAGAATACTGACTGGTACTCTTTTTTTTTTAAATTTATTTTGCTTTTAGTTCACCTTGTCTTTTTTTTTTTCCAGTCTTTATTCTTGCAGAAACATTTTTTTAATATTCCTTCTTTGGCCTTTAGGTTTCTCAGTTAGGTTTTTGGGTTGTTGTGTGTGTTTCTACATCCATTCTCTTTTGTGCTCTCTACTGATTTTGTTAAGCAGAAGCTATGTACCCTTCTTGGCATCCCTTCTCTTTTTTCTGTCCTCTTTTCCTATTTTCTTTACTGAACCTTTAAGCTTTAATAATCTTTAAACTTTGTGAATCCTGATAGCTTGATTTCTACCTTGCATCCATTTTTCCCTCCTTGATTTTTTTCTGAATTGATTTAATACCGATCCTTATCCTTTTTCAGACTATTTTCTTTCCATTCCTACCCTTTGTAACTAATATCTTACCAAAAACCAACCTTGTCCTTTATCCCCCCCAAAGTTTTCAAAGTTAAATGGATTAACTTTTTAATGAACCATTATAATATTTGTAAAGTGTCCTACATGGCAGTTGTGGTCACTTCTGTGATTAATAGTCTTCTCTTGGAGTGGTGTTAGCATTGTGCCCCATGCCCTGAGCACATGGACTGTGAGTTTTGCTACTGAAGTACATATATCCCTAGTCCACTGGAGAGACAACAGTGCTACTACAACCTAGTCCCATTTGAACATTTCAAATACTTCAGCTGAAAGAATACAACTGATGTTTTAAAGCAAAAAATCCAACCAACAGAGTTACTGCAGATGTGTAAGTTCCAATACAGAAATATGAGAAACATGAAAAATCAAGGCAGTTCAGTCCCTCTGAAAAATGCCAATTTCATAATAATGGATTGGAATGGGAGTGAATTAGATGAAATCCCAGACAAAGAATTCAAAAGAATGAATATAAAATGTTCAACAAAATCAAATACACAAATTCAAAGAGAACAAGAAACAGCTGGATGAAGTAGGGAAGTCAATACAAGATAGAAGAATTCAATAAAGAGAGAAAAGCACTGACAAATCACTGAAATTTTAGAAATGGAAAGCTTATGAAGGGACTGGAGAGATGACTCATTGGTTTAAGAGCACTGTCTGCTCTTCCAGAGGACATAGGTTCATTTCCCAGTGCCCACATGGCAGCTAACAACTGCCTATAACTCCAGTTCCAGAGGGATCTGACCCTCTTTTCTGGCCTCCATAGGCATTATACAACAGAGGTGCTCTCATATACATGCAGGCAGGCAAAACAAACACTCATATGCATAAAATTAGAATAAATAAATTTTTTTTAAAAAGTCATTAAGTCAGATTTTTTTAAAAGCACAGTAGAAAGCGTGTTCAGTAGATGGAATTAAATGGAAGACAACATGTCAGGGATGGAAGGCAAAGATAAAGTAGAACATTCAGACATTGTCAAAGATAAAACAATAAGAAATAATTGCACATCAATATCTATCACAGTATTATTCATAGTAGCAAGTTATGGAATTAGCATAGATGCCTATCAACAGAAGAATGGATAAAAAAAGTGCAATGCATATGCACAGTGAAACACTCAGCCATAACGAAGAATGAAATTATGTTGCCTGCAAGAAAATATATGTACCTAGAAATTTATCATATCAAACAAATTAAGTCAGACTTAGAAATATAAATATCACATTTTCTGTCACTTGTAAATCCTGTCTTACATAGCTATGTAAGCTCACATGTGACTATATGGCATGAAAGAAGTAAGGCTGTATGGGGGAATGAAGGAGACTAACAGATGGCAGGGTATAAGAGATAAGTGGGGCTAGTGATGTGTTATGGGAGGGGCATGGTCAAAGTACACTGTGTACTTGTGTGAAAATGTCTTTATGAAATGTAGTACTATGTACCCGGGAAAGAAACCAATTGAAAAATATAACAGAAAAAACATAGGCAATGTGAAAAATAAGAACAAATTACATATTTTGCTTTCTATTTTCTTCATAATTCTTCAAAATTTGTATGCTATCAAGAAAATACTGTATGTAAGTTAAATATGTTATTTTAACATGTTTTCTTCTGAGTTGGAAATGTAGTTGGTTATCACTAAACATAGAAAACTAAAAATTATTACCTGCAAAAAAAGTATGAGAAATGAGAAGGAAGTAAGATCATAGATACTTATGAAAATTAAAAGTTTTAAATTTAAACTCAACAGGATAAAATCCAGAGTGTACGTCAGGAATTAATGGATCATGTAGAAGTTAGTATCAAGAAAGATGTCTAAAGAAGTATCTAAAACATGACAGAAAAACAAAATAGAGTTTAGTAGAGTGAGTTATTAATCTGCTCTTGAAAATCATTAACAAAGTCATAATTGTAATAGTGATTAAAATAGTCACCTGTTTTAGTTACTTTTCTTCTCACTTTGACAAAATAACTGGACAGAGCAGCCTAAGGCAGGAAGGCTTTATTTATCATGGCTATTCGGGGGTATCATACCACCCATAATGGTGTGGAAGGTATGACAGCAGCTCTGTTTGTAGGAGCTTGCAGCTAGCTACATCTTGGCAGTTAAGCAAAGAGCTTGTGTTGGAACCAAAAATTGACATCACCTTCAAGGCCCACCCCAGTGACCTCCTTCTGCTGAGCTAAGCCATAGTCCCAAAAGTTCCACAGCCTCCCAAAGCACCATCTCAAGACCAAGTGTGTTCAGACACAGGAGCCTCTGCAGTCATTTCACACTAAACCATCACAGCACCCCAACAAGGTGTTTCTTTTTAAAATACACATGTAGAAAATCCAGCTTCACCTCACCCTCCAAAAAGTCTGCCTAACAATCATATTTTAGCTTAATTGGCTATTAGTCACAATTTAAGGGGTCTGTGGTTGATTTATTGAATAGTCTTTGTCACTTGGAAGATATTCTTTCTGCGTAAACTCATGATTAGCATCCACACTAATTTCTAAAATGTTTCAAAATTAGGAACGAGAGAGAGATAGAGAGACAGAGAGACAGAGACAAAGAGAGTATATTCAGAGTTGAGCAATTTTGATTACCCCCTAAAGAAACTATATACCCATTGTTGCTCGGTACTACCAGTCTCACTTCCTATTACTCCACATTTTTACATTTATACTTAGAGTTGAAATACTTCCTACCCTTAGTATAAAAATTGTGTTTGTGCCAGGTGTGGTGGCACATGCCTTTAATCTCAGCACTTGGCGGGCAGAGGCAGGTAGATCTCTGTGAGCCCAAGGCCAGCCTGGTCTACATAGTGAATTCCAAGCCAGCTGGGGCTACCGGGAGACCCTGTCTCAAAAGACAAAAAAAAAAAAAAAAAATTGTGTCTGCATTTTGTACATGCATGTGTGTTTCAACTATCTGTTTCCCAGTATAGTCCATAGAGTTCATACTTCTGACTCTAAACTATATGTGCAAATGAGCAATTAGTAATTTGAATACTAGCATTTTACTTTTTCTTTTAAAACATAGAACTTTACATTTTTGAGATTTATTTACTTAATGTGTATGTATGTGCACCACAGGAGCCCACAGAGGTTAGAAGAGGGCTTTGGATCCCCTTGGAACTGGAGTTACAAATGGTTTTGAGCCACCATGTGGGTGCTGGGGACTGAAACCAGGTCCTCTACAAGAGCAGCCAGTGCTCTTAATCACTGAGCCATCTCTCATCCCTTATAAAACATAAAACTTTAGAAGTAACAAATTGTTTGAAGAGGAGCCATTGTTTACTGACAAAATTGAAATCAGTTATCCTTAATTGGATCAGACATTGTTCAGTGATCTCTCTTATGCCTGCCTCCCTGTCTTCCCCCACCTCCCAGTTTGGATCAGATATATTATACATGCTTTATGACATAAATTGTTTATTTTATAGATTTAGACAAGCATTATAAAGTCAAAATCCATTTTAGATTTTTTACAACAGAAAAACCCTGTGTAATGACAAGTGATTTTTTTAATACTCTGATATTCTATTTGGAAATGTTATATAAATCACTTGTCAGAAACACATTACATGATTTTTTTTATCTGTGTACTAAGTTCTTACTGGCACTAAGCATTGTCTAAATTATAATTATCTGTATACAAGCAGTAAAATGTTTAAGGTACTTAAATACATCAACATCCTTGTAGTCATGGTCAGTGATAATCAAATTGGTAGCCTAGTGTCTGGGGACACATTCTGATTAGACTGCCAAGTTCATTTGATACAGAGCTTTGTATCAAGTGCCTTGGAAACAAACTTAGTAAGTTTCTTATCCAAATGAACAGTGAATTTATACAACTTCTCTTGACATCTTGTATGTTCTCTGTGCATCTTTTACATACCCTGTGTGCATATTTGACAATATGTATCTATCATTTACGTTTGTGTTACCTAATTATAATTTCAGAGATGTAAATGTATAACTCAGGTACAGACATGAAGGACCAACTCTTCTTATCACTGATTCACTAATGAAAATTGCTTTTTATAATTTAGTTAAATTATTGTTATATTTTGGAGACATTTTTGATAAAGCTGAAAAATTGAGTAATACTTCAATTCAAACTGAAGAATTGAGTAATACTTCATTACTCAATCATTGTATATTATAATCCTTACATATTCATTATTGTAAATGAATTATGTGAGATGAGAAGGCTAGGATATGATCTCCATGAAGGTATAGACATCTGTTTGTCCCTAAGCACCTAACATAAAAGCATGGTGCTCACTTTATATACTCTGGATATTAATCATCTGTCAGTTGTATAGCTAACACATATTTTCTCCCATTATACAGACTGTCTGTCCACTTCATTGTTTCTCTTGCTGTGGATGCTTTTTATTTCATGTCATCCCATTTCAGTTCTTGATATTATTTCCTAAGGCGTTTAAGTCTTTTTAAAAGGCCTTGCATATGCCTCTATCTTGAAGTGTTTTCCCATTTCAGAATTTTAGATATTATATCAAGGCGTTTCTGAATCCATTTAGAAGTGATTTTTGTCCAGCATGAAAGACAGTGAGTGCTCTACTTTAATTTTTCTATATGTGGCTATCTAGTTTTCCTAGCACCATTTATTGAGAAAGCTCTTTTCCCCATATATGTTTTTTAATCTTTTTTAAAAATTAGGTGGATGGGCTGGAGAGATGGCTCAGCAGTTAAGAACACTGGTTGTTCTTGCAGAAGACCGAGGTTCAAATTCCAGAACCCACATGGCAGCTAACAACTGTCCATAACTCCAGTTCCAGGGAATCCAACGCCCTCTCTGTCCTCCAAGGCATTGCACGACATGGGTGCATTTACTACCTGCAGGCAATACATACATACACATAAAATAAAAGTAATAAAATATTTTTAAATACTCAGGTGGCTGTGTAGGTTTATTTCTGGTTCCTTTATTGTATTCCATAGGTTTACAGGTCTGTTTTGTGTGCCACTACCATGCTCTTTTTGTTATAATAACTCTGTAGTATAACTTCTTATTAGGTATCATAATATCTCCAGCACTGTTCTTTTTGCTCAGAATTGCTTGTGTATGCCTAGAGTCTTTTGTGCTTCCATGTGAATTTTAGGATTGTGTTTTCTATTTCTGCAAAGAATGCCATTGTAATTTTGATGAGGATTGCATTGACTTTGTAGATTCTTTTTGATTAATATAGCCATTTTCACTATATTAATTCTTCCAGTCTATGAGCATGGCAGGTCTTTCCTTGTAAATTTTCATTCTTCAGTGTTTTAAAGTTTCCCTTGTAGAAATCTTTCCTAGTTTATATTTATTCCTAGGAATTTATAAATTTAAAATATCAGCATTACTTTCTTTAAGAAGTAGCATGAGGGACTAGAGAGATGGCTCAGGAGTTAAAAGCACTGTCTGCTCTAGCAGAAGACCTGGGTTCAATTCCCAGCACCCACATGGCAGCTAACAACTATCTATAACTCCAGTTCCAGGGAATCTGGCATTCTCTTCTGACCTCTGTGAGCAATGCATGACATGGGTGCACTTACATGCAGGCAATACATTCATACACATGAAATAAAAATAATAAGATCAAAAAAATGATTACATTGAGAGACTTTTAGGTGGAGAATTCAGAAAGGAAGTGAATGGCAAACTCACATAGGAACAATGACAAATTTCACATTATTGTTGGAGTTCGGCAGTACAATTTGTCAGTATACAATATTCAAAAATATAGTAGACAGATAGTAGACATTTATATTCTAAGATAAAATTACATTTTTTAGTTTGAGGATTATATTAATTTAGTTACAGTACCTTCTATTTCTTTTTTTAACTTCCCAGACTCTGATTTTTTTATCTGTAGAAATTCAGTTAGGGCGTAGGTTGAAGGCACACTGGGACTATAGAAGAGTAATAGAAAAATAATGGAAAAACCTCTTGATGCCTGGTAATGGGAGAGGCCCAACATCAAGGCCTGGATACCCAGGGTCACAGGTCATTTGTGGAATGAGGGCCACAGCTGGTCCCTAGGTAGTATTTTTAAGCTATTCTTTTTTTTTTTTTTCATTCCTCTCTCAGCATCTTTATTACTGGTTTATAGAAAAGCACTAAATTTTTTGGGGTTTTTTAACTTTAGTCATTTATTTGAGCTGAAATATTTTTTTAACAGTGAAAAAGTTCTTTTTATAATCAAGTACTAATTTTTGTATGTTGATTTTATATTCAGCTATTTTGCTGCTAGTGTTTACCAGTTCTAAGAGCTAGTGGAGTCTTTAAAAACCTTTAATGTACAGAATCACATTGTCTGCAAACAAGGGTAGTTTGACTTCTTCCATTTCTACTTAATCCTTTTTTGTTCTTTCTTTTGTCTCATTGTTCTAAGACTTCAAGTACTGTGTTGAAATATTAGCAGAGCAAGTAGATACTCTTGTCTTGTTCCTGATTTTAGCAGAAATGCTCTGAGTTCTTCCCCATTTAGTACAATGTTGGCTATATGTTTGTCATAGATAGCCTTTATTTTATTGAGACATACCCTTTCTAGTCCTAGTTTCTTCATGGCTTTAATCATAAAGACATGATGAACTTTGTCAAAGGCCTTTGCTGCATCTGAGATGATCCTGATATTTCTGTACTGAATCTATTAATATGGTGTATTTACATTTATTGATTTGCGTATTTTCAACTATCCTTGCACCCTTGGAATGAACCTACTTGGTTAGTGAATGATCTATTTGATGTACAGTTGTATTTGTTACATTTATGTGTGTGTGTGTGTGTGTGTGTGTGTGTGTGTGTGTGTATACATGACATGTGAAAATCAGAGGACAATTTGCAGGGAGTTGGTTCTCTCCCTCAACTATGTGGCTCTGACTCATGGATCTAACTCAGGTCATCAGACTTGACAGCAAGCTCATTTCCCTGCTGTGCCATTTCCTTGGCCCTATAGTTAAATTTGCTTTGTATTTTATTGAGAATTTGTGTGTCCATGTTTATCAGAGAGATTGTCCTGAAATATTCTTTTTGTGTTTGTGTATAGTACTATCCAGTTTGGGTGCCAGTGTAATATTGACCTCAATAAATGGGTTTAATAGAATTCCTTCATTTTCTATTTTACAGAATAATTTGAAGAGCATTAGTGCTAGCTCTTCTTTAAAGGTCTGTTAGAATTGAGGTATAAAGTCATCTATACCTGGACTTTTTTTAGTTAGAAGTTTTTTATTACTGCTTTAATTTCATTCCTTCTTACAGATCTGTTTAAGTTGTTTATTATGTTCTTGGTTTGATTTTGGTAGGTTGTGTGTTTTTGTTTTCTGGATCTTCCATTTTATTGGAATAGACGTTTTCAAAGTATACCCTAAAGATTCTTTAAATTTCATTATTGATGTCTGTCGTAGTGTCTCTCATTTCACCTATAGTTTTATTAATTTGGGTCTTCTCTCTTTATTTTAGTTTGGTTGGTCAGTCAATCATATTTATCTGTTCAGTAGCCAAATCTGTTTCAATGATTTTTTGTTTTGTTTTGTTCTTTCCATTTCTAGTGCATTGATTTATGCACTATCATTATTTCAGTGCATCTAATGATTTGGCATTTATTCTGTGTGTGTGTGTGTGTGTGTGTGTGTGTGTGTGGTCTGTGTCCTTGTTAGTAAGTGTGAGGGCACATTCATGCAGGTATGCATTGATGTGTGTTTGAGCACGCTTATGAAGGCCACAGGTCAGCTGTTCCACTGTCTGCGCAGACAGACTATCTTTAGGGACTGTGCAAATCTCTCTTTGTCTCTCTGAGGATGGGCAAGGATTTATAGTACAAGCTTGTAGCCAAGCTCTCTGATTCCCAGGCTTGAACCAGAAAAACAAGTGGAGAGCAAGATGTGTGGTCGCCATCTGTGATGTAAACTAACTTCCCCAGATGAGAGATTCTGGTACCTGGGAGTCTGTTAGCTAGGGACTCAACAGTGTCTCTTTGTCTGTGAAAGGAGAAAGGCTGCTGGATATATTGTGACCTGAGCAGCAGCTGGATTCTTATAGTAGGCAGTCCTGTAGGCATCATGTATAGCAGGGGAACAAGCCAAGCCGAAGTTGTAGGGACTGGGAAATCCTCTGCTTGGTCAGACCTTGACACACACAACAGATATCAGAAGACAGGTTGATATGGGGCCATGCCATCACAGTATTAGGTGTGTATCACTTTGTGGGGTCTAGGTGAGGAAGTTACCCCTTTTCTTTCTCTGGCATGTTCAGTAAATTCTTGGGCCTGATTTCCCTGATTTTAATACACTCATATGCCCCTACAGTTTCATTTTACCCCCATCAACCTATATGGTAGCTACCCTTCTACTCCCACAAATAAGTATCAGTCTGTGCTAGATGGGTGGTACCTCACAGATGGCACAGTTTCTGGGTCCACCCAGGGCTGCAGTCCTCCTATCTCAAAATGGAGTCAAAAGCTGCTTGTAAAATAGAATGTCCTAGGGTGCTACATAGCCTGAAAACCCACTGTTTTATACAGCATGGAGTGACAGAGTAGTCACAGCCTGATGGCAGCACTGAGATTTTAGTTACTCAGGAAGAAATGGAAAGGAAATGAGCCAACAAGACGAATGAGTTGGATTAGAGCCACAGAGAAAAAGTTGAAGAGAGAAAAGTATATGGAAAGGAAGACAAGAAAATGAAGGGAGGAGATAGAGCCGTTCCAGTAAAGTAGCGTGAACTTTCCCTTATTCTTCCTATACTATTGCTTTATTCTAAAAAAAAAAAAAAACAGCAAGGAAGGAAGATGCCATAGCCTGCCAACTATGAGGCAGTGCCACTCACAAGCCACCTGCAATATAACTGTATTTCTTTACCCAGTAGAGCAGAGATAGCTAATCAGATATTGATTTACTTAGCAAAATGCACATTCTGAGAAGGCCACAATCATCTCACAATCATCTCTTGAACATCTAGTAGCTTTCAAAGCTTTAAATACTTACAGATGCCAGCTAAAGTTTAGAAAAAAGCACACAGTCATGCAGAAACCATTCTGTTCTAAGCCACCCTCGAGCTGTTGTGAACACTGCTTTGGTATAGGTGATAGGGGCCTGCTGTAGACATGCTGCCCTGTTCAGAGAAAAATATTCCCACCTCCTAGCTACAGAAGTCCTTAGCAATAGCACCTATGCAGTGATTCACAGGAACCCTTATGAATTCTAATTAGAGAAAAATTCAAGTAAGAATTACTGTTTGGAGGAAGTGGCAACCAATTGGAAGAAAACTTGCCTTTCCTAGGAAGAGCCGTACACCTTGTTTCTTCTTTCCTTCATATTTTACTTCTTTATCTTTTCCATTGAAATTATAGCACTGGATTGTGTTAGCTAATAAATGACAAATGCAGTATAATCTGCCCTAAGCATATACTAGCCACATTATAAGATTGCACATTATAATAGAAATGGATCTTTAAAGTTTTTGTTTTGATTTGGTTTGGCTTGGTTCTTCAGTTTTTTGAGACAGGGTGTCTCTGTAGCCATGGCTGGCCTGGAATTCGATAAGGAGAAGAGGCTAGCCTGCATATCACAGAGATCCACCTGCCTCTGCTGGGATTAAAGGTGTATGCCACCATGCCCTGCTCTTTAAAGTATTTGTAATGTGACATTCCAAAATGGAGACAGACATTAGGGTTCTCCCTCTTCTTTCTTGTTCCTGCTCTGGATCATGTGACTGACATATAACTCATTTAGCACTTAAACACCAATTTGAAAATTATGAGATTTTCTTATACCTGGTTTACCTCTGAATTTTATGCTGTTTCTAGGTTATTTTACTTCAAATCACCAGTTTGTCTTATATGTAAAATATACTTGGTTGAATTTTTCAAAAAGAACAATGGTTGATAAATTAGCCTTTCTTTCTCCCTTCCTCCAGTTCATAGCCATGCTTGATTCTCTACTTGAAAATATAGTTTTTTAGGCAAACAGTATTTTTCTCCATTTGGATATTCTAGTATTACGATCCTAATCACTTTTCAGTTGAAATACAGTAACCTATTTGGTTATATTTTAATCCATTCTAGTCTGTCTTCTATATAGTTTCCAGAGATACTATTAAAAGGGAAAAATCTGAGTATATGAAAACCTTTTGACCAATGATCCTTAGAATTAGTTTGGGATTCTATCTTAGTATACAGGGTCCCCTGAAAAATCTGTTCTTCACCTAATGCTGGTATCAGCTCTTAGCTTTCCTCATTCATATCACACTATAGCCATTTTAAATGGCTTGCGGTTTCTTAGACACCACACCCCCTTATCTTCATATACCTACAACATCCTCCAGACACCTGCCTTCTTAGTCAATTCCTTTGCTTTCTCTTGCCAACCCCCTAACACACACACACACATATGCATGCACCTGTGTGCCTTTGCCACATAAATAAAACTTTTGTTTGGATGACTTCTTGTCTTTTGGATGACTTCTTGTCAACATGAGACAAACTAGAGTCACTTGAGAAGAAGGAACTTCAGTTGAGGTATTCCTTCATCAGAGTGACCTGTGGCCCTCTCTGTGAGGCATTTTCTTTTTTTTAAATTTTCAAATTTTATTTTCAAGGTTTTTTTTTAGAAGCATTTCATTACAGCTTTAACATATTCAGTAACACATTCCAGAGCAAGGATACATCTCTTTCAAAAGTGGCTGTAAATTTTTAGGTTCACAGTTGAATTAATACAATT
>NW_008359594.1:2788730-2788993 GCF_000622305.1 Nannospalax galili | reverse complement strand
TGAAAGATCTCCCTCCATTTCTATGTTTTTGAATAAATTAAGTAGTATTGGATGTAGATCTTCTTTAAATGTCTGATAGACTTCTGCTGTAAATCCATCTGGTCCTGGGCTTTTTTCAGTCAGGAGGTTTTGTATTACTGTTTCAATTTCTTTTTGTGATATGGGTCTGTTTAAGCTATTAACCTCTTCTTGGTTTAGTTTTGGTGGTTCACATGTTTTTAGATATCCATCCATTTCTTTTAGGCTTTCAAACTTAGTAGCAT
>NW_008359594.1:2776338-2786205 GCF_000622305.1 Nannospalax galili | reverse complement strand
GCCATGCAGGGATGCAAAGGCAGATGGGGAGGGAAGAAGCCCCAAGATTTCCCAGGGAGTGGATTGAGTAGCTGGGTTGTACTGGATGCAAAGGATCAGGGAGAGTCAAGGTAAGCCTCGGAGCCCCAGAAAGAGGCTGTCAGCCCCATAAAGAGGCTGGTGGGTGTTGCAGGACCAGGGAAGCAGAGAAGGGTGAGGGCGGGACCAGGACCAGAAGCGGTGCTCCTGGAGCCCAAGAAAGGGACTGAGTTGGTCTGGGTGCGAAGGATCAGGAAGCATTATTGGTTCCCCAAGTGTCTGGGGCCTTAAGACTAGGAATGGTGCAGGGCCCAACTAGGAGTATAGAACGGCGGGAGGGATGGACGGGTGTATATGGCTTAGGGAGTCCTAGCGTGTAGAGCTGCGCTATAGACTTACCCCAAGATGCTTGAGGATAGTAGTGCAGGCTAGGAGAGTTAGCCAGTGGTGCAGGTCCCGGCAAGCAGAGAGAGGTGAGGGCGGGGCCAGGTCCAGAAGCGGTGCTCCTGGGTCCCAAGCAAGGCACTAAGTTGTTCTGGGTGAAAAGGATCAGGAAGCAGTATTGGTTCCCCAGGTGTCTGGGGCCCCAAGACTAGGAATGGCTCAGGGCCCAAACTAGGAGTAGAGAACAGCAGGGGAGATGGAAGGGTGAATGTGGCTTGGGTAGTCAAAGCGCGGAGGGCTGCCCTATAGACTTACCCCAAGAGGTCTTCTGAGGCATTTTCTTAATTGCTAATTGAAGTAAGAGGACCCAGACCATTGTGGGTGGTACTAACCCTAGGCAAAGTGGTCCTAGGCTGTATAAGAAAAATAGCTGAACAAGCCAGGGGAAACAAGCCAGTAAGCATTGTTCCTCTATGGTCTCCACTTCAGTTCCTGTCTCCAGGTTCCTGCCTGAGTTTCTGCCCCGACTTCCTCAATGATGGACTGTGACATGGAAGTATAAGCCAAATAAACCGTTTCCTCCCCCAAGTTGTTTTTGGTCAGTGTTTTTTCATAGCAACAGAAAGCAGACTAAGACACATCCTTCTTCCCTGGGCTGACAAGATGGTTCTGTGAATAAAAGAGTTTACAATCCTTATGACCTGAGTTCTGTCCCCAGGACCCACATGGTAGAATGAGAAAACAGACTCCAACTAGTTGCCCTCTGACCTCCACATGTGCCCACACAGATAAACACATGCACATACACAAAAATGTTAATTAATTAATTTTAAAATAAGTGTTCCCAGCCAGGTGTGGTGGCACACGCCTTTAATCCCAGCACTTGGGAGGCAGAGGCAGGCAGATCTCTGTGAATTCAAGGCCAGCCTGGTCTACATAGTGAGTTCCAGGACAGCTGGGGCTACAGGGAGACCGTCTCAAAAAGACTAAAAAGAAAAAAGAAGAAGTGTTCCCTTCTATTCCCCTGATCCTTATCTAACCAGATTAGGTACCTCTTAAGTAAGCCTAAAGTGTGCCATGTATTCCATCACATGTATGATTTATCAGACTAGGTTGTGCTGATCTGTTTTCAGATCTTTCTCAGGTAGAACATGAGGCCTTCCAGGGCAGGACCTAATCCTGTGTCCTTCTGTACTTCTATTTAGCAAGAACAAAATTTGACAATCAGTGTTTTGTTCAAATAAATTGAGTGCTTTTTTGACTTGTCTTCTAATCTTTTCCTTGCCCTAAGGCAAGCAAATGCCTAAGCATTCTAACAGATGCCTATTTGAGTCAGATATCTTACTTTACAGTAGTAGACAACTTGGCATATATTAATACTAGGAAAGAATTAGTTCTAGGAATTATATCACAAAGTCAGTCTAAGTAATTGGTATTATGTTGAAGCATTGCAATACAAAGAGTAGCTCACTGTTCATTGTGTGTACTTTCACTTAGTACACCAAGTTTGTTGTATTTATTTCAAGGACCAGAGAAACTAGAAAGTAGATATATTTTATTTGGAAAAAATTTTGTGATATGGGCTAGGGAGATATCTCAGTTAGTAAAGTCCTTATAAGAGACATTATGTTCAAGCCCAGAACCCAAGTAAAATGGCATGGTCATGCTCCCTTGTAATCCCAGTTCTGTTTAAGCAGAGACTGATGGATCCCTGGGCCTTGTTGACTAGCCAGCTTAGCCTAATTGGTGAGCTCCAGGCCAGTGGCACACTGTCTCAAAAATAAAGAGGAGTCCCTGAAGAATAATACCCAAGATCGTCCTCTGGCCTCCAAATACTTGCACATATACTTGTGTACATACATACACATTTGCACACACAAAAAATTAAATTTTAAATTTCAAAATCAGCAATATGTGGCATTTCATTCTTGAATATAGAATCTATTCAATGTATAGATTTTAGTTATGTAAGGTCATTGGATTGGGGCTTTTTAAATTTTTCAAAAATATTTTTATTTTTAATTATGTGTATATGCAGGGGGGTGTACATATGAGTGCAGTGCCCACAGAGTCCAGAAGAGGGCATTAGATCCTCTGGAACTGTAGTTTCAGGTGATTGTGAGCTGCCCAATGTGGGTACAGGGAACCCAGCCCAGGTCTCTGGAAGAGCCAAGAGCATTCAGAACCATTGAGCCATCTCTCTAGCCCCAGATTTAGACTTTTAAAGTATCAGCATATATTCTTTATGTGTCTGAGGTGGTCAATTGTTAGCTGAATTTACACAGTAATAAGCTTGTTTATATGAGCATCCGAAACAGTGCATTGTAATATACCATAAAAATCTAGTAAAACTTTAGGAGCTCACATACATTTCCAAAATGTCAACCTTGGTTATTCTGTGACCCATCTTTTTTCACGCAATCATGGTCTGCTTTGATAAGGGAATTAGATCATTTTCAAGATCCTTGTGGAATTCTTAGATTTTTATAATTCTTTATGTCTCCCGTACTGTTTATTATTAGCTACTTTGAATAATAGTGCTTTCCCAGCCTGCAATAGCTTTGCTCTCAGAAATAAGTAGAGCCATTTCTGATCCACAAGTTTATAGTTCATCCTGTCTGGAGTGCTTTTGCCTGTCTAAGGAAAAAGCCCAACACTAACTTTTTATATAATTATATACACTTTACAGGTGCTTTAGTTCAATTAAGCAATTTCATTTCAGTGCATACTAGGCAAGCAGAAAATACAGTACAGTGGTTAAAAATTCTAATGTCTGACACATCTGAGTTTGATTCCCAGATCAGCACTGTTAAAGTTGTACACAGTTACTTGTCTTCTCTAGTTTTAGTTTCCCATGTAAGTGAAACTAACAGCAATGATAATTCCACTAACTGTTGTGATATTATGAAACAGTCCTTGCAAAGTAGCATTTAGAAGAGTCCTGAGAGAGAGGAGTGACAACTATGGGAGCTCAAGTCCATGTGTTATAACAGTTAATAAGCCAGATATAGGCTTGGCACTCTGGACAATTAAACAAGAAGTTACAATAAAGAATAATCATTATTATGAATAGAGTTACTCATGGATACTTATTAATACTGAACATAATGTAGATGTCAGAGAAGACAAGGCTTCTTCCAGCAAATAATACTGAAGCCAAGATTAATAGGGTAAATAGATAAACTCTTAGCTAAAATATAGGTATTTATGGACTGGAGAGATGACTCAGCAGTTAAGAGCACTGGCTGCTCTTGCAGAGAACCCAGGTCCAAATCCCAGCACCCACAGGGTGGCTAACAACCATCCATTACTCTAGTCCTGGGACATTTGATGCCTTTTTCTGACCTCCCCTGGCATTGCATGACATGGATGCACTTATACACATGTACCAACACTCATACACATAAAATAAAAATAATAAAAAATAGTTTTAAAACTTTTAAAAAAGAAGATGCTGATAATCACATTTATGCTAGTTAATTTGCTTAATCCTTTCAGTGGCCACATGAAATGGGAATTAGCCCTATTTTATGAAAAAGAACTCTGAACACAAAGAAGAAAAGTAATTGGATTGATGTTAAATGGTTAATAAGTAGAAGATTTGGGACTTGAACTTTCAGAATTATCCCTTGAGCTGCATTCTTAACTTTTATGCTGACACCCCAAACAGTGAACAAGACACAATCCTTGCACACAAGGAGCTCACAGTCCAGAGGACAGTAGTTGGTCTGAGCTACAGATGGTATGAAAATACTTATTTTATAATCCTTTGTATCGCAAAGTTCATCATTGTAAATGTTCTTTCTACTTCTTCTCCCCTCCCCCCATGCAGTGCATTATTTTGGCTTAACTTTTCTCAACCTGCCTCTCTCAGTCCTGTGCTCACAGCACCCACCCCGTTGAATCCTTCCCTTTGTATCGCAAAGTTCATCATTGTAAATGTTCTTTCTACTTCTTCTCCCCTCCCCCCATGCAGTGCATTATTTTGGCTTAACTTTTCTCAACCTGCCTCTCCCTGTCCTTACTAAAATGGCCTTGTGTGCCATTTAATGTTTAGAATCGAATATTTTATTTTTAGAGGTGCTGTTTCTTTTTAGCATCTTTGCATTTCTTTTCCAGGTGATAACTTTACTTCATGAACTTGCATCTGAATTAAAGCAAAAATCTAGTTTAAACTCTAGATTTAAAAAATCTTGTTAAATATAAATTGGTCATCAAATTGATCTTTCAGATGAACTGCAGAGTATTCCTTGCAATGGGAAGGAGATTTATCTTTGCCTTTACATAGAGAAGTAAGAGTCTGTGATGGTCCTGTGTTCCCCAGGCTTAACGACTCCTTTGAGTTTTATTTGCCTTAAATAAGTAGACTTTTAAACATTTTAGTTCACCTTTGGTAAAGCCCTTATTTTCACTAGCTACAAGTAGCAGAGAGCAACTCTAAGGTTAGAATTCATTGGGGGCAGTAATAACTCCTCAATAAATATTTGCTAATTTTTGCTTTAGCAAAATCAAGAAGAAAGAACATATATTCTGAAAAGACCCATCACACTATTCTATACTTACGAAGATACTGTTTGCAACATTTTAATGGGTAACAAGGATTCAGTATTTATATTTACCAGTTTCATTCATGAGCAAAGTGTAGGCTAAGCTAAGAACCTCAAAATTCCCCAAGACTTCATTTTTCCACCTTCCTTGCATTTTGTATCAAATAGTCTCATAAGTAACATTTTGCAGTGTTTGTATACCCCTTAGGTTTCATACCCCTTTTGGTGGTAGAGGAGAGGGGTCGGGGCCTAAACCAGAAAGCAGGCTTCATATAATCCACCTGAAAAACTCTCACACTGCCTAGCATTAGCAACTTCCTTTCTTGTTTTCCTCTACACAAATTAAGCAGACTCAGTGCTTCCTAATCATTTCTAATCTAGCTGTTTGATTGTCCTTATGTCCCACCACAAGGCTTTAACTCAGCTGCCCTCCCCAAGAAAAGAAAAATCATAAATAAATATCTTACCATGAATACCCACAGAGAAGGCTTACTCTGCAGCCTTTCAGACAGTAACTTGCTGAAGTTGGAATCAGAGCCCACAGAGCTAAGCCTGGATTGACTGACATCCAAGGGGAAAAGGGGGTTTGGTTTAAAAGACTGTTCTAGTTAAGAAAACTTTTGTAGGCCAATTGAGGCTGAAGCTATACGGAACCCATCTTAGACCATCTGGGGTCTTTTCTAATTCTGGTCCCACATTCCTTCCCACTTCACCAAAGGCCTGCTTCTCTCCTGCTGTGTGCACATTTTTTCCCATTTCCTGACAGTCTCAAGAACTGTACCACCAGCTAAAAGAACTACTCAGATTTCAGTTCCTTAGAATCTTGTTAGCTCTTTCATTTCCTTTTTTATTTACTTGTGATGTTCAAACTCACATTCCTTTACATTCTCTTGAGTCTGGATTCTTTCAAGAATTTTTTTTTTTCAGCTGCTAAGCGATGCTAATGTAAGAGAGTTCAGGATCCCTCCTCTTTAAAATTACTATGTCTTCAAAATATGATTAAGCAAAATATAATGTGGTATTCCAGTTTGCATCCTGGAACAGAAAGAAAACATCAGTAGAAAAACTGGGAAAATTCAAATGAAGACTCTAATATATAGTTGAGTGCCAACTACATATTAGAAGAGGTTTATATAACGTAAGGCTGGATGAAGGTATAACAATTATCTATTGTACTTGTGGACCTTCTATAAATATAAAATTATTTCAAAATATTTTTAAACTTTATAATGTTGAAACCAAGATTTTGAAAATTTGGAATATTTAGAAATAAATGTGCCAAAAGTCAAGTATATTGTAGTCATACACTAGATTTCCCCACAGCATCCTAGGTACAAAGACATTGCATATTGAGAAGTCAGATAAACCTAGAGTTAGTTCCCACATCTAGTTTCTATCTGTATAAATTTCATCAATTAACTGATTCCTCTAGAGCTAGTTTTCTTAGCTGTACAACTGGGAGATTGACTGCTGCCTTGCAAACTTGTCCTGAGGATCTGCCTGAGGGTCTGCCACATGGTAAACTGTCCATACCTTGCTCGCAGTAGTCCTCCAGAGTGGTACTTTGAGAAAAGTAAAATTTGGGTCCTGCTTTCACCTTATCTTTGTTTTTGCTCCTTGAAATTGTTCTCTATCTCCTTAGAGATATAGGGGCATCTGGACCTTGCCTTTTCCTGAGAAAAAGGAAAAGGAAAAAAAAGCCAAATATACTTCTCTGTGCCTGTCCCTTTTGCTCTTCAGTAGGACTAAGACTAAAATCCGCTTTCACTGGGCCTCTTCCAATTTCTAGCTTATCTACATGTACTGTTAACTTGGCTCTTCCAAACACATGAATCTTTCTAAGCCTTTTCTTTTTCATTGGGGGCTGATGGGCTCCTCTCTTCTTAAGAGAATTTCTAGTATCAAAAATGCCAGAACTTAAACTGCTTTAATTATTTGATTCAGTAAATATTTATCAAACACCTACTTTTTTGCTACATCCTATATAAACATAATCCCAGCTATTAGAATTAAATAAATAACCAGTATAATCTAGTCTATAATTAAATAAGTAGGTCCGTAAAGAGGCACAAATTTATAATGGAGAGAAATCAGAGTACTCTAGGTATGTTCTTTTCCCTGTTCTTGTCCTCCCTGGCTTAAAAGTACATCCCCTGGGAGCTTATGACCCAGAAGTATTTGTCCATGTTACTGACTCTTGTCCAAAGCAAACTCTCTTTAGTCTCTGATCCTAAATTTGCTTTTTGACTCTAAGATATTCAGCACCTTTGAGATACAAGGATAAAGAAAAAGAGAAATTGCTTTGATGACAACCCCTACATCCTGTAAAAAGTGGGTGCACCAGGAAGTTGGTAAAGGGAGGGTAAAGGCATTGTATGGAGAACTTCTTATATGAATGCTTAACTGGAATGCATTGTGTTTTGGGTTTTGGTTTCCGGAGTGTTTATATGTGTTTTGTTTTGTTTTGGAGACAGGGTCTTATGTAACCTAGGCTGGCCTCAAACTTCCTATGTAGCTGAGACTGGCCTTGAACTCCTGAATCTCCTATCTCTACCTCCCTGTGCTAGGATTACAGGCATGTGCCACTATGCCTGATGGGCCCAGTATCTTTTTAATATTTTATTATTTTTATTTTTATTGTATGAGTGTATTGCCTGCTTGTTTGTAAGTGCACCCATGTCATGCAATGCCCACCGAGGTCAGAAGAGGGCATTGGATTCCCTTGAAACTGGAGCTACAACTGGTCATTGGCTACCATGTGGGTGCTGGGAACCCACTCTTTTGTTATCCTTTCTTCATTCTCCTCTGCAAGAGCAGCCAGTGCTCTTAACCACTGAGACATCTTTCCAGCACCCCCCATTGTCTTTATTTTTTAACTTAATAATGGAGAAAAATGTCCATGTTAACACCAGTTGTGTCCTAAGGAACTAGTCAAAGTGATCATTTCCTCTTTGCTGTTCCTGGTACATCCCATCATTCTAGCATTTATCTTAATTGTATTCATTTATTTTTTTTAAGTTTTCCCTTTCCTAAACTATGAGTGCTGGATCCCCCAACCCAGTGCCTGCCACTTAACAGCTTTCAAGAGCTTGAGGATAAGAAAGATAAAAATGATTTCATTGTGGTATTCCAACTTTTGTTGGAATGAGCTCCTTACTAACTTTTGGCCGTCTTTCTCATAACAGCTTTAAACGAAAGAGACAGCATACTCAAGTCTAATGTCCTGCTTTTCTTCCTCAGTTCTGTCACACCATCTCTCATCCTGCTCCCTGCTCCAAATGGGTCAGAAATGGCACAATCCAGCATCCTCTGGAAACCTTTCCTAAAGGTCCACATTCTAATTAGTATCATAAAGGAATTGTTCCTCTGGTCTTGACAAAGCTTTTCCACCTTTTCTTGGGCTTACCATATTACCTAAACTTTCAAACTGTAGTTTATAATTTCATTCTTTCTGGTATCACATTCCCACAACTTTATAATTTCAGTCTGTGCTAGCCTTGTTTTCAGTGCTAGTGCCTACAGCTAGAAGTCTGTGCAGAGGCACTCCATATATACTGTGAATATGAGGAAGCCAGCAAGGCCAGCTTAGAAATTTTAAATGGAGGAGAAATATAGGCTCATTATGTTTGCTTCTTATAAACCAACATTAACAAGCGAAGACAGTAAAGGAGTAGAAGTATGTCCTTGAGTGTTAGGAAAGTTTTGCATATGGGGAAGAACATTCATGAAAAATTTCACTCCAGGATCCCCAGCTCCATAAATTGGGCTACAGAGTTCCAAATGTGTGCACTTCTCAAAACCTACTTGTATTATCTAAACAAGTCATAAGGTGTCACAGATGCTCAGAACAAATGCCTAGCCTATCCTGCTAATGAACATGCAAGCAGTTTTACCCATCTGCTACCACTGTCTAAACAGCTAGGAAGACCTTCCTCCATGATCACAAAGAACGTAATTACTGTCTACAGAGAAGTCAAGTACAAAGGCCAGCAGCCTTTGCAGGCCACCAAAGATTAACAGCTGCCTCTTCTTTGATTGGGAGAGCTAATAACAGTTACTCTAGTTAATAATTGGATGGATTCTCGAGCCATGTAATTCAGATTGAGGCTGTCATTTTTTTCTGGCCTTTAGCTAAACTGGGTTATTAATGGAACTACTAATCCTATTAGTCAGTTGTCAGTCTCATGGTGGGAGAAAGCAGGGGATGGGAGAGCTATTAAGGTGTTATGCCAAGTACATAAAGGAAAGCCACACATTTAATCTTTAGGTATTTTTTCTTAATCAAATCATAATTATAAAGCTTTTTGTGCAATTGCTTTCCAGCTTTACATTCTGAATGCAAGGTATTGGGAAAGAGGATATAAAGGGAGGAGACATACTTAGTTTACCTTTCTAGAATGATTTTTACTTGGTAAGTACAATCCTATGTTTGACCCTTGTTAAGAACACAAGAGACCAGAGAGTTTAGGCTTATCTTCCAATACATGGACACAAGTAATTTTGAGTAAAGTAGAAAAAGGTAAGAGCACAAAAATACAGTTAAATACAGAGAGGGCTTGGATTTTAGTTGTGGAGATCAGGAAAGTATTACTGGGAGAAGTACCATTTCATCTGGGTCTTAAAGGATTAAAAGATGGCATTCAAACATCACAAGTAGAGAAGGTAGCAGTTCTGTTGGAAAAAATGGCTGTGCATAAGCAATTTTCATATAATTGATTTTTCTAGAGGCTGAGAAGGACAGGACAGGAACAGGTATAAGACTGTATTTGGGAGAGCATCCATTACTGTGGTGGCCAAAATGTGAAAGTACATTGTATTCAAAGTGATTGGCACCCTCATGATAGAACTAGAAAAGAAACAGGAGGGGAAAAGCTTTCTGCTTCTATTATGTCTACCTGGATTATTGTGTGAACGCTAC
>NW_008359594.1:2741865-2776243 GCF_000622305.1 Nannospalax galili | reverse complement strand
TTTTTGTTCTTTTTGAGACAGGGTCTCCCTGTAACCCCAGCTGTCCTGGAACTCACTATGTAGACCAGGCTGGCCTTGAACTCACAGAGATCCACCTGCCTCTGCCTCCCAAGTGCTGGGATTAAAGGCATGTGCCACCATGCCTGGCCCAAAAGTTATTTCATTTTTAAAAATGTATGTATGAAGTGTTTTATGCCACATCCTTGAAGTTTCTTCTTTTTTCAACTCCTTTAATTTCAATATTTAAATGACTCATTGTTGAGTAACCTTGATTCTCTCTTTTAATACCCATGAGGTAAAGAGGTAATCTCAATATTGTAGGGATATTTCCTCTGCCTTTAATGTTGGGGAGAGGGATGCTGTTCATCTTGTTTTGTTAAGGAGTGGATCCAGTCGGTGGTATTCCCCCTTGTTATACTTACAGGCCTCTGTGTTGCATTAATCTGTCATATCTCATAGGATGCTTTTGCTGTCTGAGATATATCCTTTCATCTGTTCAATCTTTAGTTGAACCACTCACCCATCAAGTATCTATGATTGCTCATTTCTGCCAGGACTAAGGCTGAGGGATGGGTCAGATTTTGGGGTAGGGGAGAGCCGACGGAATGGATAGGAATTGATGAGGGGACATGAAAGAGAGGTTTGGAGGGTGCTGATCAAGTCTCCATCTGGCTGCACCCTGCTGAAGAGAAAGCAGAGGTAGTGTATTGCTTCTCTAATTTAGAAGTGTGGAGAACTGTAGATCCTAAGATTGTTTTTTTTTGTTGTTGTTATTCTTGTTTTTGTCTTTTGCTTTATTTTCTTGAAAAGCTGCACATGATAAAATTTGTTTTCAGTAGTACATTAGTAAAAAAGTAGCTTTGAATGGCCTTTATCTTCCCTGAAATTGGCTGATTGTTGCCCTGTTCAATGTCCATTAAAATCAGTAGCTTAAGATTTTCAAAAGGTCACATCCATGTTGTTGGCATATCATAAAAGGCTTTGAGTTTGGGGGTGTTTTTAGGCATAGATGTATACATTAAACTGGTCTGTTTTCACTCAGTCTTTTCCCCCTCCACTTCTGCAGTGTTGACTCGGGCTTCTCCCTCCATGGAAATGTCTACAGGAACAGCAATGGTGGTGCTGTTTCCCTGTATTGATTTATTGGTTCATTTACTTGGCTTGAAGTGTGAAATACCTTTTTTTAAGCTGAAAGATGTCAGTATATAAAAGTTTTGCACAAACGTGAAGTATAAAAGCAGAGTTCCTTTCTTTCCTTGGTGATTTCGTGTGTGTGTGTGTGTGTGTGTGTGTGTGTGTGTGTGCTACATGCGTGTATGCAAATGTGTGTGTGTAAGTGTGCTCATTCATGTAGGCACATATGAAGCTAGAGTTTGACATTGGGACGGATTCTTCAATGTCTTCTCCAATTTGCTTTTATGAGACGGAATTTCTCACTGAATGTGGAGTTTGCTGTTTGGGCTACATTAGCTAGCCTATGAGTCCCTGGAATCTATCTGTCTCTATCCCTCAGCAGCATTGGAGTTACAGACTTGTGTCTCAATGCCCAGCTTTTATGGGTGCTGAAGATTCGAACTGAGGTCTTTATGCTTGTGCAACAAGCACTTTATCCGCTGAGCCATCTCTTCAGCCCCTCCCTGGTGATTTTATGGAGGTTCATTGTAAACACAGTTCTTTAATTTCAAAAATTCATTCTGAAAAAAATATTTTGTTCTGTGAAGCAAAGAGTGACAGATTTTATCATGGGCTCATTTATGGTGTTTTCACAGTTAAATCATGTAAAAGTATTCTTTCAGCTTCCTAGACTGTCATTCAGCAGCCATTGTTTGAACATTTACTCAGCACAATCTCCATTGCAAAGTTCTGGAAAAAATGGTGATAAAGGAGGCATAGTCTCTGACTTCAGCAAGCTCAGAATTTAGTGGGAAGACAAAAATGAAAACCTAGAGGATCTAAAGAGGGCAGTATATCCAAAATTACAGAGGCACCAGAGAGCCTGTATCATGCAAGGAGTGTGGTTTTGAGGTGAGAGCATGGCAGGGGAAAAGTGTTAAGAAGGGCCAGATTCTGAAGACACATCGAAAGGGCTTTACTCTGCAGACAGAAGTGATTCATTGGGAGGATTTTAAGCAAAGAGTGATTTGCTCCAATTACTCTATTGCAGCTGATATTTTAAAATATGGACTCTGCATAGTACATTTTTTCTTTATTTATCCAATATTTTATTTAGATTGTATTTCATTCACATATCAGTTATAATGGAGTAAATTTAAAAAATAATAAAAACTAGCTTTTATCTTAGAGAGTTTGATAAGTAATGCTTTAGAAAATGGAATAGTTAGAGTGAACCTAGCCCCAGTAATGCAGTTAAGAAGTTTCTGTATACCTCAGGCAAAGGAGCGTAAGAATCTAAACTGAATGTGGTAGCAGTAGGAAGGGTTAGAACACACAGCAGTCAAGAGCTGTAGCAGAAGTAGAGTTATCAGAACCTGGAGGCCGAGGCTGGAGAGATGGCTCAGTGATTAAGAGCACCAGCTGCTCTTGCAGAGGTTCAGTTCCCAGTGCCCACATGGCAGTTACCCATTCATATCTCAAGTTCCAGGGGATTCAATGCCTTCTTCTGATCTCTGTGAGCACTGCATGACACGAGTGCACTTACATTCAAGCAGGCAATATACTCATAAACATAAAAAAATAATAATAATAAAAATTTTAAAATGGCATGCACCTGGCTGAGTTATGTTGTTAATATTTTAAAATATTGTTATCTATAATTTGAGCATAAGACAAAAGAGAGATATATGTGTTTTACTACTCCACCTTGGCCCAGAGTCCCTCCACCATTTTCATTTCATTTCAGATGCTCCCATAGTGCCATAGGCCTGGCACTAGTAACTATCAGAGATAACAGTCACTACCAAATTGAATCCACAATATATTCATACATACTGTATGGTTTCATTTATATGAAATTCTATAAGAGACAGATCTAATTTATGGTGCTGTTAATAAGGGAGAAAGATTGACTGCAAAAGAGAAATGAGGGAACTTTACTAGGTTTTATAAATTGTTGGGTCTTGATAAACACTTGCCAAATTTAATTGAATAGTAAGTATGCTTAACAATTTCAGCTTTTCACCTGATTGTAGAAAAATATTGAAAAATATCAAGCCACAAATAACCAATAAAAATAAAATACTCAACATTTCTAGTTACCACGAAAAGATATACAAACCTCAGTAAAATGTCAGTACAAACCCATTAAGATGACTAAAGCTAAAGAAACTAATAAAACCAAATTTTGGTGAGAATCTGAACTAGCTGCAATTAGCACTGTACTGAAGTATATACACAGTTTGAGCAAAATATTTTAGAAAGCTGTTTGCCCATACATAGTAAAACTGAACCTATGTACAGCTGTGACCCAGAAGTTTCACACCTAAGCATATACCCAACACCTCTCATATGCCACATATGTGTACAACACTACTTAAAAAGGTGTTATCTAAATGCAACCCCATGACAAGAAGAAGCTTCTCTGCAGCAAAGGCAGAGTTGAATGAAGAGAGAGCCCACAGCTAGGAGAAGTTTGTAATAACAAGTACTCATCTGACCAAGGATTAATATCTAGAGTATACAAAGAACTCAAAACTAAACAACAAGAAAGCAAATGGCCAGTCAAAGATGAGCTAAGGAACTGGGAGTTCTCAAAAGAAGAAATACAAATGGCCAATAAATATTTTTTTAAAAATGTTCAAAATCCTTACACATCAAGGAAATGCTAATTAAAAACACTTTGAGATTCATCTCACCCCATTCAGAATGGCTATTATAAAGAAAATAAATGGCATACCAGACATGGTGGCACATGTCTTTAGTCCCAACACTTGAGAGGCAGAGGTAGGCAAATCTCTATGAGATCAAGGTCAGCTTGGACTACATAGCAAGTTCCAGGCCAACTAAGGCACAGGGAGACCCTGTCATAAAAGAAAAAAGAAAAGAATGTTAATGCTGGCAAGGATGTAGGGAAAGAAGATTTCTTATTTACCCTAGGTGGGAATGTAAACTGATACAACTACTATGGAAGTAAGTATGAAAGTTTCTCAAAAAACTGAAAATAGAACTACCGTATGATCCAGAAATATTCTGTTATGCAAAATGAAATTCTGAAATTTACATGAAAATGGATAGAACTGGAAAATACTATATTGCGATAACCCAGACTCAAAGACAAATACCACCTGTTCTTTCTCATTTGAGGGTCCTAACTTCTAATTTTTATAGATGTGTACTTATGTGGCAGTGAGTACAAAGGCCAGGAAACTCAAAAGGAGTGAGGGGGGAAATGGAGGCTTTAAAGATAAGGGGTAGGGAAGGTGATTTGAAAGTGGAAGGGGGCGTAATAGGAGTATAAAGGTTTAAGCAGATAGAGGCAGAGAGATGAAGGGTGAAGATGGGAAGGGTCACCTAAAGCTAAGTATGTCTAGCGATGCCATAAAGAAAACTGCCACTTTGTAAGCTAATTAAGTTAAATTTTTAACAACTTCTTCCATGATATGGATATTGATAAAACCCAATGGTCTTTTTCATATATCCCATTTTATTTTTGTTTCTGTATTTGTGTACTCATGTATGCATGTATATTTACTTGTATGTAACTTCATCACATGTGTATGTACCCAGTACCATAGTTAAGATGCTGACAAGTTTCATCACCCCAAATGTCCTTTGTTTTGTTGTTGTAACACTACATCTTCTCTTCACACCTAACCCCTGGAAACCCCTTATTTGTAATTTTTTAAAAAATTTTAAACTACTTATATTACATGTGTATGAGTGTATTGCCTGCATGTCTGTAAGTGCACATGTGTTGTACAGTGCCCATGGGGGTCAGAAGAGGGCATCAGACCTCCTGAAACTGTAGTTATGAATGGTTGTTAGCCACCATGTGGGTGCTGGGAATCAACCTGGATCCTCTGCAAGAACAGCTAGTGCTCCTAACTTCTGAGCCATCCCTCTAGCCCTCCTTATTTCTAACTTCTTATTCAAAAATATTATGTAAATGGGATCATACGTCATTTGAAACCTTATACTAGGCTGTTTTACTTAGCATAATTCTGTGGAGATTCATTCAAGTCATTGCCTATTTTAACATTGCTCAATAGAATCACAGACTGTTCTTAACCATTCATCTGCTGTTGATACATATCAATACATACATGATGATAATCATGCCCAGATTTTCCCACTGTAAGTGAAAGTAGAATAAGATTTGTGTACTGGTTAAATAAATAGATACAAAAACACTAGCACCAGCAGTGTTGTCCAGAGTTTCACCCTAAATATCATTCAGCAGTGAAATACATAATAAAGTTGAAGTAGAGCATCAAAAATAAAAAATAAAATAAAAAATACTCTAGGGGGTTGGAGAGATGGCTCAGTGGTTAAGAGCACTGGCTGTTCTTGCAGAGGACCCTAGTTCAATTCTCAGCACCCACATGGCACCTAACAGCTGTCCATAACACCAGTTCCAGGTGATCCACGCCCTCTTCTGACCTTCCATGGTCACTGCATGTCATGGATGCACTTACATACATGCAGGCAATACACTCATACACATAAGAAATAAAAATAATGAAATACTTTCTAAATACTCTACAGCAAAAAATAAGTGAAATGTTGCTGTAGGTGGCAACATAGATTTAGGAACAAACAATTGAGTGAGAAAAGCTAGATAAAATAGGATATGTAAAGTATCACATTGATTTTTTAAAGTCGAGGTAACCTTTATACTTACAGAAGAGGGAGAAATAGTGGCTGGGCACCAGGAATACAATAGCATCCTATAAAGCTTTGTTTTAACTTTGCAGTTGTTCCAAAGTATTTCATTTTGCTGTGACTAGTGCAGTTTTCCCTGTACATATTATAATATGATAATGAAGTGGCTATTATTTTCTAATTATATTGACACTCTAGCATTTGAAGAAAGAATAGTTACAGCATTGCAGTTTAAAATAAATTACTGGGGGCTGGCAGTAAATTTTAGTGGGTAAAGCACTTACTGCTAAACTTGACAACCTGAGTTCAGTCCCCATACCTACATGGTAGGAAAGGGAACCAACTTCCACATGTTGTCCTCCGACCACCACAAGAGTGGCATGGTCTCTCTCTCTCTCTCTCTCTCTCTCTCTCTCTCTCCCCTCCCTCTCTCTCCTCTCCCTCTTCTTCTCCCTCTCCTTCTCCCTCTCTCTCCTCCCTCTCTCTCTCCTCCCTCTCTCTCCTCTCCCTCTCCTTCTCCCTCTCCTTCTCCCTCTCCCTCTCTCCTGCTCTCCCTCCTCTCCCCTCCCCCCCACTCAAAATTAATTAAAATGTAATAAAAAGTGAAATAAATTTACGAACACCTAGGTTTTGTAATTCTCTGATTATTAGTTTAACTGCAAGGGAGTATTAACTTTTAATCTAAAATGTATGCATTCTCATCTACTTTTCACAATAAGCTTATTTTTTAATGTTTTATTTTTTTATTTTATGAGTATATTACCTGCATGTATGTGAGTGCACCCATGTCGTGCAATACTGTAGAGGTCAGAAGAGGGCTTTGGATTCCTCCGGAACTGGAGTTAAGGGTGGTTCGTAGCCGCTATGTGGGTTCTGGGAATCAAAACTGAGTCCTCTGCAAGAGCAGTCAGTGCCCTTAACCACTGAGCCATCTCTCCAGGCCCACACAGTAAGCTTATTATAGTCACAAAACATATGATACTGTGCACCTAGAAGATCAGTTGAATCATTAGAATATATATGTATATGTGTGTGTATGTGTGTGTATGTTTATGCTGCCAGACTCCAAATATTTAGCAGAGCCATTAATTGATAGATTAATGCTTATAATACTAGAAGATTCAGGCATACCTGTTTGACAGAGCTTATGTATATTCTTATCTCACCCTGCAAACAAACAAACAAACAAAAAACCCACCAGTTATTTCAAAGAAGTTTCAAGCTTAGTACATTGCAGAGTGCACTGTTTTAGAAAAAATATAAAGTGGTAGTTTGCTAAGACTGCTATAACAAAGAATTACAGACTAGGTGGCTTAAACAATAGAAAGTAATTTTCTCATAATTCTAGAGGCTGGAAGTTCAAGATAAGATGCCAACAGATTTGGTTTCTCCTATGGCCTTTCCCCTTATCTCATAGAAGGCTCCCTCTGCCTGTGTTCTTTTTTTTTTTTTTTCTGTGCAGTTCCCCTTGTGTTTCTTCTTCCTATTAAAATGCCAGTCACCTTGCACTACCCTGACAGCTTTCTTTTTATTTAATCATGATTTCAAATAACTTATCTCCAAATACTTTTATGGCCTGAGTACTGGGCTTTGGACTTCAGCATATGAATGGAGGAAGGGGGATACAATTCAGGCTGGAATAGGTTGCCATCATATTTTTTACATATATGATACTTAAAAACTAAAATAATAAACTGGGGGCATGGTGGTATATACCTTTAATTCCAGCACTTGAGAGGCAGAGGCAGGAGGATCCCTATGGGTTCAAGGCCAGCCTGGCCTACATAGTGTGTTACATGCCATAGTTTACAGGGCTTTACATAGTAAGACCCAAGGGGAGTAGGGAGGAGATTGCTCTTTCCTTCCCCAAGCCAGCAAACTGCAAAGAACTTAGAAAAATTCCTTCATATTAAAGTTACATGTAATTAAGAAATTACATAAAAATAATCATAGGATGAGTTTTAAAATGGTTACTTAATGTTCACCCTAAAATGTCTGAAGTGGAGAATATATATATATATAACAAAAATGGTTAGATTGTCTGGTATTACTGAAGAAAAACATTTTAGTAGGGAAAATCTTCATGAAAGTCAATTTCTCTTATTAGTAGGAATTAAGATTACAAAATGGTTGCCTTTTATCAGTCTCAATAAAGTATTCTGTTTTCCTCTTGCTTGCAGTGCTTCTTCCCTTCCCTCTTCAACTTGCTTGGCGAGACCTATCTTGACCTTGTCCCTGAAACTGATTGGTTCCCCATTGTTCTCCTAGAGACCCTTTGCTTTTTCTTCAGGGTGCTAACTATAATTAAAGTCATTTATAATGGCCTGATTAATATTTGTCCCCTTCACCAAATTTTGTACTTCCTAAGGTACAGTGTCTGTTAACTCTCATTTTCTTGCACTGAGAAAGCATTCAACAAATATTTATAGGTTAATTAAACCAACTGAACATTTCATACTACAACTAAATATTTCATTTGGTTATAATGTTATACCTAGGAAATTGGGCTAACTTCTGTTTGTGTTTCTGTCTAGAATCTGGCAGATCAGATTGCATTTCAAGTTGCTGGTGGATTAACAGCCCTTGAACACATCCTTCAAGCAGTGGCCCCCACCACAAATGTGAACACAGTTTCACGAATTCCTCCTAAGTAAGTATAGTTTTTTAATCTGTCTTTCACGTTTCATTTGTAAGTCCGTTTCTGCCCTATAGTTTCCATATGGGGGAACCACAAGTAAATTATATGTATATTTAGACTTGAATAGCAAGAGCTTCCACCCCCCATTAAGGAGAAAAACAGAGGTGCTTGACTTCATTTTCAAAATTCAAATTGAGCCTAAAAAGCCTTATAAGGAAATCTCTGTGGTATATGACCTCCTCCTAAACGAAGAGGAACCATGAACTCCTGTAATAAGAGTAAGAGAAAGCTAACTTTTGTATATAAAAAGGAGGTAAATCCATTAGCAAAGGCCTGAGCTGGGAAATCTGCACAAGTCCCCATATTCAGGAAGAGCATTCTAAGGCCAAAATGCCGAAGTCTGGCGTCCCAGCCAAATTGCTGAGAACTGAATTGTACTTTGGTCACTAACTGTAAATTGTTCTTTGGCACACAATCCTGTGAAGCATTTGGACCTAATCTCTGCTTTCTTATTCCTCAAATCACTCTGTAGTCTCTAAACCACTTGAGATGCAGCATCATAGAGGATTATTTCAGTATTATAGCCACTGTTGTAGTATGAGCAATTTCTAAGCATTTTATGGAGATTATTATTTAGGGTTTAAATGAGGTTTTGATAAAAGTTAGTCTACACCAGTAAGAAACTTTAAGAATTAGCTAGCACAATTAAACAGACTGTTCCATTTGTCCAATGGATGCAAAGGGAAGAGTAAAAACTTAAAAATGTATCTTCTCGGCCGGGCGTGGTGGCGTACGCCTTTAATCCCAGCACTCGGGAGGCAGAGGCAGATGGATCTCTGTGAGTTCAAGGCCAGCCTGGTCTACATAGTGAGTTCCAGGACAGCTGGGGCTAAAGGGAGACCGTGTCTCAAAAAGACCAAAGAACAAACAAAAAAAAATGTATCTTCTTCCCTGAGAGACATTTTGGTAAGATTCAAAACAAAACAAACAAAAGAAAAAATGTTAGTTTCAGAGTCACACAAAGCTAGGTTCTAAGTTTGCCCCTGCAAGTGCTTAAATCACATTGCATCTGTTTCCTAGCAAGGGGATAGGTTGAAATGATGTATGTGAGAAATCTTTGCAAACTTACAAAGTTTGATAACTTAGGTGAGAGTGTCTCAAGTATGGTCTTGTTGATTTTAAAGTATAGTCTGTTTAATGAGATACATCTAGGTCATACAGACTTCTTGACACGGTTAGCCTGGGTTCCTTTGCTCTACTCACAAAGTAGAGATGAATGAAGGAAAGGGATCTTTCTGAGAGGTAGAAGGTTCCATAGCAGGCAGTTACAGCAGGCATAAAGGCCTTTGCAATCTCCAGGCATTTCTCATCAGAATGGACTTTACTACAAAGTATTTAATACAGAATCAGAGCAGGTTGGCAGGCTTAAGCCAGTGAGTGAAATTTAAAGATGTTCTTTCTCATTTTCTTCCCCACTGCTCTCCTACACAAACTCCTGCCTTGGCCCTGAGAGGTTCATGGTCCCTTGGTACTCCCTTTGGTATTCTGCCTAGATTCTCCCTTTTCATCCCTGATGAATGCTTACTGCACAGTTCTGTGAACCTTCAGTCATCTTAGCTCATGCTATTTCCTGTATTTTGCTTCCTGTGACATTGTATGGTTTTTACCTGTTGGTTCAGGCTATCTTGCATTATTTAATTTTCCTCAATCATAAGCAGAAGACAATTGAGAAGTTTAAGGCACTGTAAACAGTCACCACATTGAAATCTAGAATCCTGTGACTGACTATAAGCCTGATGTATCACGCTGCAGCCTGAGTTCTCTATGTGTGGAGGAAATGCCCCCTCCTCTCTTTCACCACCCTGTCCATCTCAGTTGTCATTTCACCTGGTGGCTCTATAGTCTTTCCTTGTCCAGTAGTTACTGCTAGGTAACTTCCTAAGAATGCATATTTGCTTCCAGATTTCTTTTATTTTTATTTTATGTGCATGCATGTAATTGCTTGCATGTAGGTAAATGTACCCATTGTCATGCAATGCCCACGGGGGTCAGAAGAGGCTGTCAAAGCCCCTGGGACTGGAGTTATGGAAAGTTGTTAAATGCCATATGAGTGCTGGAATTTGAACCCCTGATCTTCTGCAAGAACAACCAGTGTTCTTAACCACTGAGCCCATCTTTCTAGCCCCAAAGATTTCTTTTTTAAAGACAGGATTTATTTTATTTTTATTATTTTTTTATTTTATATATATGTGTGTATTGCCTGCATGTAGGTAAGTGCACCCATGTCATGCAATTCCCATGGAGGACAGAAGCAGCTGTCGAATCCCTTGGAACTGGAGTTACGGACAGTTGTTAGCTGCCATGTGGGTGCTGGGATTCGAACCCGGGTCTTCTGCAAGAACAACCAGTGTTCTTAACCGCTGAGCCATCTCTCCAGCCCCTTATTTTATTTTTTATTTGTGTGTGTGTGTGTGTGTGTGTTTGTGTGTGTGTGCATATATGTATGGGCCCATGTGTGTGGTTATTTATGGAGGCCTGAAGAGGGTATCTGTTGTCCTGGAACTGGAGTAACAGGTGGTTGTGAGCCACTCAGTATGGGAGCTGGAAGTTGAACCCTTGCCCTCTGTAAGAGCAGCAAGCTCTCTTAACCTCTGAGCCATTTCTCCAGCTCCACCCTTGTCCCAAAGATTTCATAAGATGAAATTAAGAATTTTGGGGCTAGGAATGTAATTCAGTTAGTATAGTAGTTGCCCTGGGTTTGAGCTCCAGCACTGCATAAAACTGGAATTGGCAGCACATGCTTATAATCTCAGCACTAGGGAGTAGATCCAGGAGGATCAGAAGTTCAAAGACATCCTTGGCTACATAGTGAATTTGAGGACAGATTGGGCTATATGACACCTTGTCTTACAAGAAGACATTAAGAATTATACCTGCTTTAAAATTTTTCTTTTAAAAATTTTTATTACATTTTATTTGTTTGTGTGTGCACATGTGTATATGTGCAGGCACACATGTACCACAGTGTACATGATGTGGAAGTCAGAGAACAGTTTACAGGAGTTGGTTCTCTTCTTCTACCATATGGGTCCTGAAGATCAAACTCAGGTTGTCAGGCTTAGTGAAGCAAGTGCCTTAACCTGCAGAATCATCTCGCCAGCCCATTTTTAAATTTGTCAAACCTTTCCAAATATTGGATGTAGACCAGGCTAGCCTCAAACTCACAGAAACCCTTTGCCTCCACCTTCCAAATGTTGAGCATATGCCACCACACCCAGCTAGTTTCTTTTTCTTTAATTTTGTGCCTGACTTGAAGTTGCCCCACAGAACATGTGTCTTCATCTAATGATTCAAAAAATAACAAATCAGGGGCTGGAGAGATGGCTCAGCAGTTAAGAACACTGGTTGTTCATGCAGAAGACCCGGGTTCGAATCCCAGCACCCACATGGCAGCTAACAACTGTCTGTAACTCCAGTCCCAGGGGATCCGACAGCCTCTTCTGACCTCTTCGGGCATTGCATGACATGGGTACACTTACCTACATGCAGGCAATACACACATACACATAAAATAAAAAAATAATAAAATTATTTTAAAAAAACAACAAACCGCCGGGCATGGTGGTGCATGCCTATAGTCCCAGCACTTGGGAGGCAGAGGCAGGTGGATCTCTGTGAGTTCAAGGTCAGCCTGGTCTATACAGTGAGTTCCAGGACAGCTGGGACTTACAGGGAGACCCTGCTTCAAAAAGATCAAAAAAATAAAAAAATAATAACAACAAACCAATCATAGAATAGTTCAGTTTAGCTTTTTATTATGTTACTATGTTGTTGGATACTCTGTTTGTTGTGTTGTTCTCTCCCCAATTAGATTGTAATAGAGTTCTAGTATGTGCATTATTTGTGAGTCTATGACATATTACTCAGTATTGCTGGAATGCATGAATGAATTCTTTTCTCCAAAAGGTGGAAGAAAAGCCATTAAAGAGCACACTGTATCACAGTGACCACACCTAAGTTTCATAGCACCATCTTGATTTTGTCAGCTCTGTTAGCTGGACTTTAGGCAATGGATTTGGAATGTTGGTACCTTTAAATTCTATCTTTAAATTTCTCAGCTGTATATCATAGGTCTGTGACTGCTGCTTACAAAGCTAAAAGGCTGGGACTGTGTTGGTCATTGTCCTTACCACAGTTGAAGAATCTAAGTATACCAATGGGTATAAGATTGTCCCATTTTAGTCTATAAGAAAAATAGATCTAACCCCACTGTTGTGGCTTTATAAAGTATGTCAATTCATATCATTCAAATTATTAAGGGTACTTTTTGTTTCTTTGACATGTATAAATTCATCTCCCTATACTAAATCAGTCCTACTCAGGTAAAGCATTAATCATTGAATATAATAAAATAAACTTAGAATGACATGAAGTAGATCTTCTCTCTAGGAAGAGAATTTAGAACAAGGTATCACAAACTGATTCTCCAAAGTAAAAGAAAACTTTTGATTTTGTTCAAGTTTCATTTCTGTTGCTGTGATATCCTGACAAATGGCCACTTAAGAGAGAAAAGGGTTATTTTAGCTCACAATTCAAGATTATAGTCTCATTGTGGGGAAGTCACAGAGGCAGGAGCTTGAGATAGCTAGTCACACTACATCACAGTCAAGAGCAAAGAGAATTGAACGTGTTCTTGCTCGCTTCCTCGCTTTGCTCAGCTGGATTTCTCCTCTCTTTACACAGTGGGCTAGGAAATGACACCTGCCACACATGGGACTGTGTCTTCCCACGTAAATACTTAAGACAGTTCCCCACAGACATACCCACAGATGAACCCAGTGTAGACGATCCCTCATTGAGTCTCTTCCCAGGTGATTCTTGTTGTGTCAAGTTGACAATTAAAGCTAATAATCTGAGATATTAAACAATTTATTCAGTTGGCAATATTGCATCTAGTTGCTCTTCAAAGAACTGTGGTAGATACTCTGCATGTGTTAGTACTTTGTTTACTTTCATAATCACCAGCACCCACATGTGTGGGCCACTGACAGATTAAGGTTAAGAACACTCATGTTTGGGATGGAGAGCTAGGATAGCCTTTGGAAAGAGTATTTGTTCTTTACAGATGGCAGAAGAATGTTCAAAATGCCTCTTGGTTTTTGAGATTTTTGTCTTCAGAGCCTTCTGTTACATCCTATTGGGCTTGTACAGCAGTTGATACAGCATCTTATAGTGGAGGAGAGGTATTCCGTTGTTGTGCAGAAGTGGGTAAAAGCCCTAGGGCTTCCAGTCCTGATACCCAAGGTAACTATTTCTAGGAGTTCTCTCTCAGGCCTAGGAATGGGATTGAAGTAGACACTGTACCTTTGGAGCTTATAGTCATGGAAAATGAGATGTAGTAAACTCTAAATATCACTAGTATTGGCCTGCTGTGTTTACAAAACAGCTACCCTAGATGTGTACATAAGACTTCATAAAAAAAATCTTTGCTGAATATCCAAACCTATAAATTTAGTTTCCTGTGCTTAGGTGCCTGGCCTTGTGTCCTTGCTTCCTGTCTCTTAACTCACAAGGCTGTTTGTGTACTGTTAAATCTTTTCCTCAGTCTTCAACATACAGTGCAGTCCAGACTTCCCAGTTTTTACTAAGAGCTTTTTTCCCTATTACCTTTTTTCTTTTTTAAATTACTATATTTATTTATTGGGGGTGGGATATACATATGCCATCACATGAATGTGGATGCCAGAGTACATTGCAGTAGTCAGTTCTCTCCTGCCAGCATGTGGGTCCCATGGATTGAACTCAGGTCATCAGATTTAGTAGCATGAGCCTTTTCTGCTGAGCCATCTCACTAGCCCTCATATTCGTACCATTCCATATCACTTCAACTCCCTTTTTATTGTGCGTTTGTTTGGTTTTTAGGGTATACTTTATACCGTATTATGCTTCCTTCAATGGCCATAGCCAGTTAATCTCTAAGAAAGGACATTTGACTCAGGAGCAACCAATCTATAGGCCAGCCAGTAATATAGATTTTATAATCCAGCACAAAATGTTAAACTGAGCCAGTAAAATTTCTCTCTCAGAAATTTGCAGTTGAGAAATTGTAAAGCTTCAAGTCATTTTTTTCCTTGGGTATTTGAATTTGAAAGAACAGGAATATTAAACTGATAAGAACAGATACTACACTTGATCTTAGCCAAAAAGCCGAGAAATAAGAAGGGTATTACTAAAGGAGAAATGGGGAAAATGGGGGCACTTTAAATGGGGAAACCATGGTAGAAGGGTTAGACAATGTGAGAGATAAATAATGCCTAGCTAGTTAAAAAAAAAAAAAAAAACAACAACAGAGGGACCCATATTAGTCCAACAACCTACTGACAAATTATACATACAACTAGCTCAAGGAACATAATATATGTCTTGGCAAGGTTGATCTGAGAACCCTTTGGTCTTTGCCCAAGCTTTATCTACATAGCACATGGTAATTAAAAGTACCAGACTGGTGGAACTAACCTTCTTGGATGTTTAACAGACATACTTTGAGGCCTATACTAATTTGGTCACAGAAACATAAAGGACAGTTTTTGCTCCTTACCCTCCAAGGTCGACTAAGTCCCAGGGGACTGTGAGCGTCTCTCAAAATGTCCTATAACTGTGGTGAGTCACCTGTTCTCTTGATCAAAGAGGTCATAGAGACCTCACCAGATGGACTTGAACCAATGTCCAGTCTACAAAGAGGATTCAACACAGAGGAAACATTTCCTCCATGCTTCCAAGGGAAGCCAGCCACGGTCGAGCAGGACCTTTGACTTATCTTCACATAGATGGAGCTGGTTTTTTTTAGAGAGAGAGAGAGAGAGAGAGAGAGAGAGAGAGAGACCCAGTGTCCATCTGTTCTGCATGTGGGCATACATATACTCCCACACATATGTACATATGCATCCCCCCCCCCAAGCACATATTCACAAACACAGGATCAACTGTATGGTCTTAAACACCCAAAAGGAAAGTATAACCAAAGATTGAGGGGATCAATATAATTCTTTAAGAGTCTATGTGTATAGGAGGGCTCCTGGGGACCTTGAGAATGAACTGGGTCTGTCTGGATGCAAGAGATCAGGAAGCAGTGGTGGCCCTGGGCTGAGAGGTCAGCCCCAGCATCCAGGAAAGAGGTTGGCAGGTCGTGCAACCCAGGGAAGTAGAGGGTGGTGAGGGCTGGTTGAAGAAGAGCTGATCTTCCTAAAGCAAGGAGCTCTAGATAGACTGACCAGACTCCGTGGATCAACAAGCACTGTGGAATAGCTGGAGGCATTGACAACACAGTGGACAGTAACAGGGATGACAGAGTATATGGGCTCCAGTGGGGAGAGGGGGACTATGGGAGGGTGCCATTTGGGATGTGGGTATGTAGGTGAATAAGATTGTGCCATTTGGGATGTGGGTATATAGGTGAATAAGAGTTTTTCTGTATGAAACAGTATATTTTTTAATGAAATGGAGATCTTTTTTTAAAGATTAAAACCTCATTCAATTTTATGTCTTATTGGGTTTATACTGAGTACAATATTGTATAACTGTATTAATTCAACTGTGAACCTAAAAATTTACAGCCAATTTTTAAAGAGATACATCTTTGCTCTGGAAATTATTTACTATGTCAAAGCTGTTGTAATGAAATGCTTCTTCTAATGTGGTTATTAAATAAATAATGTTAAAAAAAAAAGAAAGCAGGAATAGTAACTTCTGGGATGGCCGTTATAGGGCTCTGTATACTCTAGCTTAACAGGACTATGGGAAATCTGTTTGAAGCACATGCACACCATGAGAGAGAAGGAGGCTGGAAACGATATTGCGTCCATCCCCCAGTACCAGCATTGCTTTGTCTTCCTGAACTCTAACAGGTTTGGTTCCTTCTGAATATGTGTGTAAGCTCCTGATACCTTTATGCTTTTTTTTTTTTTTTTTTTTTTTTTTTTTTTGGTCTTTTTGAGACAGGGTCTCCCTGTAGCCCCAGCTGTCCTGGAACTCACTATCTAGACCAGGCTGGCCTCAAACTCACAGAGATCCACCTGCTTCTGCCTCCAGCATGCTGGGATTAAAGGCATGAGCCACCATGCCCAGCTGTTTTCAAAACTCTTTCATTTAAAGGAAGAATGAATCAATGTCCATTTCTGAAAGTAGGAGTGAAGAGAAAGGTCATTCTAGGGAGCATTTGAACACTCAGTGAGCACCAACAGCAAGGTTGTACTGGCTGAGCTGCCAAAACTACTACTAAAGATTGCTCTTATACTTGATAAAATGAAATTACACCAGAAGGTTTGGAAAATTTATATGGAAATGACATACATTAAGCTTGCTGTCCCTGAATCCTAAGGTAAATACACTTAAAAGAGACATAGCTTCAAAAAAGTGACACACCTTCAAAGTACAAACCAAATATAAGTTCTATAAGGGCAGACAACAATACTAGTCATATTTTTATAACCCTCAAGATTCTTGGTGGCCTTTGGGTTCCTCATCATTAACTTTAGAATTAGTACTTAATTTGAATCCCAGTAGTATTTTTTTTTGTATTTATAAGAACTGAAAAGTCTATGTCCTTAAACTTTGCTGTCTGGAACTTGTTCATAGTAGACCATATCATAGCCCATCTTCTCAATAAAGAGCTAGTGTTTTCATGAGAAAATCATTTCACCAACTATTTTTCTGACATTAGAAGCTAATTGCCTAATCTGAAGGTGAGGTTAAGGTATTTAAGAACATGAGATGCTCAAAGGACAGTCACCCACATATGTACACCTTTCTTACTCTCTCCACCCTCCTCAAATCCTAGCAGCATAATTCATCTTTGAACTTTAGTCCAGAAGCTATAACATAAAGCTCTTTTACATATTTTAAAGTTGATAATGTCTTTATCATTAGATTTGGCTGTAACTTCAACTACTAGGAAATAGATATCATATTTTAAAAGACAAATGATCCTTTGTTAAGTCATTTTACAGTGATTGATAGAAGAAATAAAGTAATTGGTTTTTATCATTTTAGAGCAGGGATTTTTGGAATTGCAGTTCTGTTCCTCTCAAGGAAACTAAGCAGTGCCTCCATATCACTCATCTACCCTCAAACACAGCATATTCTAACAGTAGAGGCAGGTTTTCAAAGCATTGTGTGGTCTCTTACTCCTCTCTCTCACTGAAAAGTAATGTACAACTTCATGCCTGGTGATGTGGCTGTTTAGTTGTGCCAAAACTACTACTAAAGATTGCTCTTATACTTGATAAAATGAAATTACACCAGAAGGTATTGGATTCATATCTTCTGATAAGAGCAGCCATGTTGAGACTTCTGTATAACCACATCTACATTAAGGCATTTGCTTTCTATGTAGAACTGTCACATAATACATTTATTTAATAACCACAAACTCCGTCACGTGTTTACTAAATTATCATTTTATATAAATGAAGAAACTGAATTAAAAGACTTTTTTCTCCATTGTCAGATTAGCTGAGCTAATCTTACATATTCTCCTCTCTATGCCTTTATGCCTGCTTAGTATCACCAAAGAAAAGTATTACCAAATCTGTAAGTACTTGTTCAATTTCTTCCATATGTGTGAATTTTGCCATCAAAGACCTTATATCACTGTAGGGAAGAATACTTTCTGTACTATACTATACAACAAAACCAAATAAAGGACTATGTAATTAAAAGTTTTAGTATATGAGAACCCTTGGTTAGATCTTTTACAAAGTTGATATTTACAAAATGATGTATAAAATATGTATACTCTTGTATGAAACTTCCATTATTTTAATAAAATTAGAATATCATTTTATTATTGTTTAAAAAATACTTTCATTATTCCTGTAAGTTGCAGAGGGCTTGTTACTGTGTTTAGATTTTACCTTTTGTCAGGGGAGTCATTATTTGATCGATCGATCGATCGATTGATTGATTGATTGACTGGTTTTGGCTTAGGCTTTTTGTAGTTGGGTATGAGTATGGGAGATGATCTGTGAAATCTCTTTTTCTTTTTCACCTAGCAGGCTAGTAATCAAAGAGTAACTGATACAACAGTGAACCAAGATCACTGGTAATTAGTTGTGTAAGACATAATGTTCAGGGAAGATTTAGCAATGACATTCCAAAAAAAAAGAAGGATAAATACAAGACTTCTGTTTCTTAAATACCTTTTTAGCTTAAATCTATCAAAGGATTTACTTCTTACAAGTTGCAGGTGTGGATATTTGTAGCGTTGAAACCCATGTACACCTTAGTGTGTCCACTGAATCACAGTTCTTCAGTAAATGTTAATAAAATACTGTTTGCAGTGTGGGTAAAATTTAGACTGTAACCCACTGTTAAACAATTGTACATTTATTATAGACAGAATTATTTTAATAATATCTAATATCTATTTGCAGATCAAGTTTTACTAAAAACAAGTAACTTTCTCCAATAGACAAAAATGTTTTGGAAGCTAATTAGCCAGAGTGATTGATAAATTCACTTCTTCATTTGACATACTGAGGCATTTTGTTTATGTCTTAAAGGCTTTGCAGAGATGGGTATAGTTGACAGCTGCTTGTACCACTAATAAGATTAAAATAAAGAAATTACTTGTGTCAACTTTAATCTACAGTTTAGCGCTGTATGCCACCTGGGGTCTTCTCCAGAGCCAGCATATTTAATTTTGAACTTTAAATTACATAATGAGATCCTATTTAAGAGCATATTTAAAGGCTTTATAATCATAGCAGCCTTATGTTAAATTAATATTAGCAGCAAAAAATAATACTTTAGCACTAAAATTTTAAAATAATGTATTAATTTGGTCTTCAGCCTATATTTTTAATACATTAATATAACACTTTCTAAGTTGGAGGTTAATTTGAGGAAATGCAGAAGGTTTCATTGGGTTGATGCTCAAATGCATATGCTTTCCCATCTAAAATTAGAATATGTCTCTGTGGGATAACAGTTGCCTATTCTGTCTTTTTTATTGTTAGCCTAAGGCTTTAATGGCTGTGTCATCTCTCCAGTATAGCAGTTACCTGTTTTGTTTGTACCAAATTTAGCAGTATAAAACAAAAACCTTTGACATAACATATCTAGTTGAAATTTCCTTAAAACCTTACTCTGAGTCATCATTGTAACTAGAAAAAATATTTTAAAGTTAATTTTGATATCATTGAAATTTTACATTTTATGGTATGATATGTAGTATAATCTGTCATTGTTATTATTGATTTGTGTTCTAAGCTCATGTAGAATGCATATAAATTACATCCATGCAGTGAATTTCTAAGTTAACGGTTATATCCATGCAGTTAATTGCTTATTAGCATCCCTGAAAGACCCATCTTGAGCTGATTGAGTTCTGGGTGTTGCATCTCTCACTGTCCCACTTACTCCTACTTAGTCTAGCATCTGAAAGGACAGCAGGGGGCAGAAAGGGCAGTGTGGGTTTATACTAGGTAAAATGGAGTGGGTAAAGGCAGCAAAGGCACTTGCTACTAATCATGACAACCTGAGATTCAACCCTGAGACCCACATGGTTGGAGGAAAGAAACCACTCCTACAAATGGTCCTCTGGCACATGTGCCCCTGCCCTACAAAATAAACAAATGTAACTTTTAAAAGTAATTTTAACAACAGTATACTTGGTAGCAGTTTTGCCCTTTTATCAATAACACTCAAATACAAATGTTAAAATTATCCATTGCAGTAAAAAACCTCCTAAATGGTGTCACAGATATAAATTCTCTGTGGTCAAAAATGTCAAAATTGAAATTTTTCTTTCTTTAAATTTTAGCATCACTCTTTCTCAAGTTTCTTGTTGGCAGGATATTTTCTTATTTCCTATTTATCCATCTATGATCTTTGACTTCTCCAGCTATGTGTATTTGGCTAGGTTTATCGTGCCACACATGTTTCCTTGGTGGAGGAAATTTCAAGAGAGCATAACATTGAGTCTATGGCTTGTTATTACTGATTACTCTTTTTTTATGAAAAATATCTTTTTTTCATTTCATTACAGCTTTAACATATTTAATAACAATATCCAGAGCAAAGATACATCTCTTTCAAAAGTGGCTATAAACTTTTAGGTTCACAGTTGAATTAATACAGTTATGCAGTATTGAACTGAGTATAAACCCTGTAAGACATAAAATTGAATGAGTTTTTAACCTTTAAAAAAGATCTCCATTTCATTTTAAAATATACTGTTTCCTACAGAAAGACTCATTTTTAACACTTTTTTAAGGTAGCATTCAAATAATGATATTTATTGTGACATTTTCATACATATATTATAGATTTTGATCTTATTCCCCATCCCTCACTGCCTCCCCCATCCTCCTGTGTCCTTCTTGCTGGCCCTTCTCACTCGCATAGTCCTCTCCCTTCTTCTTTCATGTCACACTCCATTCTTCTCCCTCTATTTTCCTCCCTCTCCTCACCCTTAAGATCTCTTCCTCTAAGCTGGACGTGTGGCACATGTCTTTGATCCCAGCACTTGGGAGGCAGAGGCAGGTGGATCTCTGTGAGTTTGAGGCCAACCTGGTCTACATAGAGAGTTCCAGGCCAGCTGGGCCTACAGGGAGACCCTGTCTCAAAGAGACTAAAATCTATCACAGTTTTCTTTCTTGGTAACACACACACATACACACACACACACACACACACACACACACACACACACACACACACATACACATACACAGAATGAGAAACATGTATGTATAAATCCAAGTCTAGAGTCAGCCTCAGAGAAAATATGTAGTATTTATTTTTCTAAGTCTGACTTATTTCATTTAACACAATGATCTCCTTTTATATGCATTTTCCTTCAGATGTCATGATTTCATTTTTTTATGGCTGAATAAAATTCCATTGTGGATATTTACCACATTTTCTTCACCCATTCATCACTGATGGACAAGTTCCATTTCTTAGCTATTGTTAAAAATGCAACAATAAATATGGATGTACAACTGTGGTATGTTGACTTGGAGTTCTTTAGACATAGGCCCAAGGATGATATAGCTGGGTCATATGTTAGTTTTGTTCTTAATTTGATGAGAAACTTCCATGCTGATTAGTGGCTGCACCAGTTTATACTCCCACCATCAGTGAATAAAGGTTCCCCTTTCCCTGAATCCTTGCTAATATTTTCTGTAATTTATTTTTTTAGTTTAAGTTTTTTAGTTTTTTAATTTTGGTCTTTTTGAGACAAGGTCTCTCTGTAGCCCCAACTGACCTGGCACTCACTATGTAGACCAGGCTGGCCTCTATCTTACAGAGATCCATCTGCCTCTGCCTCCAGAGTGCTGGGACTAAAGATGTGTGCCACCACTCCCAGCTACATTTTTTTATTTTTTGAGAACGCCAAGTATGAGTACTGTATTTACATCATTTCCACCTCCTCTTCCCCCATCCAACTTCTACTATGCACCCCACTTCCTCAAATTTATGACCTCTTCATCAATTATTATTGTTATGCATATATGTATACACATGTATAAGTACATTTTATTGACCATTGTATTTTTTCTTTCAACAACTGTGAATTCAGTTGATTAGCTAATTTATTGAATGGATTATTTTGGGGGGGGGTCTAATTTTTACTGCCAATTATATATGCCAGATGGAGGTTGGAAGTGATGTAAATACTCATCTATGACATTCTCAAAAATTAAAAATTAAATTAAAGAAAAAAATGGAAACAAATAATACCAAGGATGCAGGGAAAGGGCAACCCTTATTCACTGATGGTGGGAGTATAAACTGGTGCAGCCTCTGTAGAAATCAGTATGGAACTTTCTCATAAAATTAAGAAAAAAACTACCATATGACCCAGCTATATAATTCTTGGACATATATCTAAAGAACTCCAAGTCAACATTTCCCTTTTCTGGGAAAAGATTGGTTTTTTTTTTTTTTTTTCATTCTGTTAGCTCTCTCTTTGGTGATTATTTCCTTTGCTATACTGAAGCCTTTTGAGTCTGTGAAATCCATTTGTCAATTTGTGGGATTATTTCCAATGCTATTGGAGTATTTTTCAGAAAAACTTTGCCTATTCTCTCTCCCTCCCTCTCTCCCTCCCTCCATCTTCATGTGTAGGGGGTATACATGTAGGTGCATATGCACATGTGTGGAGAACCGAGTTCAACTTCAGGTGTCATTCCTCAGGCTCTGTTCCCCTTTTTGCAGATAGGTTTTCTCACTGGCTGGGCTGGCTAACAGCAAGCCCTAGGGATTTGCCTGCCTCTGCCTCCCCAGCTCTGGGATTATAAGCAAGCACCACCATGCCATCTTTTTATGTGGGTTCTAGGGGTTGAATTCAGGGACTCAAGTTTGCACAGCAAGCACTTACCGGCACGCTGGCTACCTAGCCCCATCTGTACCTATAAGTTGAAGTATTTTCACTATGTTTTCCTCGCGCAGTTTTTAGAATTATAGGATTTAAAGTCTTTGATCCATTTTTTGATTTTTGTGCCGAGTGAGAGATAGGGATCTAATTTCATTTTTCACTGTTTGTATATTTGGTTTTTGCCAGTATCATATGTTGAGTAGGACTTTTCCAGTGTATGTTTTTGACACCTTTGTCAAATATTAGTTGTCCAGAACTCTCTGTAGATTTCTTTTTAGGTGTTCTGTAATGATTGATTCCTCTACAAGTCTGTTTTTGCACCAGTACCATGCTGTCTTTGTCACTATAGTTCTGAAGTATTTTTTTAAGATTATGATACCTCTAGCATTGTTCTTTCTCTTTAGGATTGCTTTGGCTATCTGTGGTTTTTGTGTTTCTATATGAATTTTAGGGTTTTACTGTTCTGCGAAGAGTATTATTGGAGTTTTAATGGAGATTTCATTGAATTTGTAGATTGCTTTTAGTAATATACCATTTTCACAATACTAATTCTGGTAGTTCAGCACTTGAGGGTCTTTGCATCATCTGATGTCTTCTTCAGTTTCTTTGTTCAGTGTCTTGAAGTTTCCATTGTAGAAATCTTCCATCTTGGTTAGGTATATTCCTAGGTATTTCATGTTTTTTGAAGCTATTTTGAATAAGATATTTCAGCTCATTTTTTTCAGCAAGTTTGCGATTATTTAGAAAAGCTACTGATTTTGTATATTGATTTTTGTATCCTAAAACTTTACTCAAAGTATTTATTAGGTCTGAAAGCTTTGTGGTAGCATCTGTAGGCTCTTTTAAGTATATAATCATGTAACCTGCAAATGGTCATAGCTTGATTCTTCCTTTCCTGTTTGTATCTTCCTCTTGTCTTATTGCTTTGGCTAAGACTTAAACACTATATTGGAACTCTGTATATGGAGACTGGGCATCCTTGTCCCATTCAGGTTTTTCTCTATTTAATGGTTGCTACAAGTTTGTCATATATAGCCTTCATTATGCCGAAGCATTTTCCATGTGTTCTTAATTTCTTTAGGACTTTGATATCGCATTTATTGATTTAAAATGTTGAACCAATGCTGGAATGAAACCATCTTGATCATGGTGTATGGTGTTTCTCTCTCTCTCTCTCTCTCCCTCCCTCCCTCCCTCCCTCCGTCCCTCTCTCTCGATATCATTATAGAACCCCTATGTAGGCAATGTAGACCAAGCTGATCTTGAACACACAGAGATCTGCCTGCCTCTGCCTCCCAAATGCTGTGATCAAAGGCATGTACCACCAAAACCCAGCATGTGTGGCATCTTCTTTTTTTTAATTTTATTACTTTTATTTTATGTGTATGAGTGTATTGCCTGCATGTATGTGAGTGCACCCATGTCATGCAATGCCACAGAGATCAGAAGAGGGCTTCAGATTCCCCTGGAACTGGAGTTAAGGACGGTTCGTAGCCACCATGTGGGTGCTGGAAATCGAACCCCAGTCCTCTGCAAGAGCAGTCAGTGCTCTTAACTGCTGAGCCATCTCTCCAGCCCCATGTGTGTCATCTTAATGTGCACTTGAATTTGGTTTGCAGGTATTTTGTTGAGAATTTTGGTATCTATGTTCATCAGGAGAGTTTATTGTCTGTAGTTTTCTTGTTAAGTCTTTATTCTGTGCTGGTATCAGTAATCCTGGCCTCAGAATTAGTTTGGTATTTTGAGGAGCAGTTTGAGAACATTTTTAACTATTAGATCTTTTTTTTTTAAGTTCAGTAATATTAAGCAGTGAATTAATCTGATCCTGGCCTTTTCTTTGTGGAGAGACTTTTTATTATTGCTTCTGTCTCATTGCTTATTAGGTCTTTTTAAATTGATTATACCTTCTGGATTTAATTTTAGTAGGTCACATGATTTTACAAATGTTTCCATTTCTTCTGTTTTCCATCTTTTTTTAAATATAAGTTTTCAAGGTATTTACTAATGGTTTTCTGAATTTCACTGGAATCTGTTGTAACAACTTCTTTTTCATCTTTAATTTTATTAATTTGGGTTCAGCCTCCCCCCACATCCATTCATTAGTCAATATTGTTAATTTTTTCAAAAATCAATTCTACTGATTCTGTATAATTCTTTCTATCTCTATTTCATTAATTCCTTTCTTAATTTTTATTATTTCTTGCTGGGTTTGGTTTTGGCTTATTAATTTTTAGAGCCTTCAGGTACATCACTATGTTATTTTTTTGAGATCTCTGCTGTTTCTAATGTGGGCACTTATAGCTGTAAATTGTCTGCTGAGGGCCTGCCTTGACTGCATCCCAGAGGTTCTGACAGGCTGTGCTATCGCTTTCATTTGGTTCTAGGAATTTTTAAACTTCTCGTTGATTTCTTTGATGATTCACTGCTCAGTCATAAGTGTATTCTGTCTATATGTTTTTGTGGTTTCTGAGGTTTCTCTGACTGTTGATTTCTACCTCTATTCCAATGTGGTATGATAAGATAAAAATAATTCTTTCAGAGTTGGTTTTTGTTGTTGTTGTTGTTGTTGTTGTTATATTTGTTAGGAATTGCATTATGGCCTACCATGTAATTTTGGAGAAGGTTCCATGTGTGTCTTAGAAAAAACATAGTGTATTCCCTGTCTGTTAGCTGGTATATTCTATAGATATATGTTATATCCAGTTGATCTGTGGTATAATTTACCTCTGAAATTCTGCTGATTTTTAGTTTGGAAGACCTATGTAAATATGAGAGTAGGTATTAAAATATTCCACTGTTGTTGTGTCAGGATCTGCATTTAACTGTTTCTTAATGCTCTAGGTATGTACTTCAGTTTTATTCTATAATTGTGTTTTTTATATATAAATTCCTGCTCCCCTCACTAAAAGACTTGGTTTTATGAAGCTTTTTTTTTTTTCTGCCCTCTGTTTTCCAGAGAAAACATTTTCAAGAAAAAAAAAGCCTTTGGACCAAAAATGTTTCATTCATTAATATTTTAGGACAAGAAAGTCTGCATCTCAGACCCCCGACCACACTATGTACTTTTCACAGAGTAAGCAGTGAGACTTTAATGTCTTCTCTAAAGATACTTTTAAATGTTGGGGCTTTCCGTTTGATGTTAAAAAGTGCTTCTAGTCATTCAAGTTTAAAATTATAGAGAATTCTGCCTGTACAGACCACCCAAGCTGGGTTCAAAGCAGTGTGTACTCTAAAACAGGTGCTCTTCAAATAAAGGTTGTCTTTTCTAGCAAGTTTACTGAGTAGACAGGTTTTTCCTCACTGTGAGATTTTTTTTGGTTCCCCTCCTTTCTTGGTGGAAACTTCTTGAGTGAGTTATGTGAGCCTAAGACTCTGTAGATGCACATTCTATGCTTTAGCAGTAAATGAGTTTTCTGTCATTTAAAGCAGAGAAGCATTAGGCAAGGTATAGTCCCTACCATGAGTTGTTTGCTTTCTTTAGTATGTTTATTTACTTATGGCTCATGATAGTTTACAAAAGATTTGAGACAAATTGTAAGAATTCTACCAAATAAAACACAAAAATAAAAATTTAAATTAAGGCTATAAAAAATTAAACCAAAAGAAAAATTGGATACAGTCATGGAACTATAAAGTTCAGCACAGCATTCTAAATTGAATTTTTTTAAATATTTTCTTTATTTTTTTTATTTTATATGTATGCGTGTATTGTCTGCATTGCCTGCATGTAGGTAAGTGCACCCCTGTTGTGCAATGCCCGTGGAGGACAGAAGAAGCTATCAGATACCCTGGAACTGGAGTTATGGACAGTTGTTAGCTGCCATGTGGTTGCCAGGATTCGCACATGGAGGACAGTTTATTCAGTAACCTCTTTAAGGATAAAATCATTTGAAGCTCCTGATTTACAAAACATTACACCAGAATATTAAAAATGAATTATAAAAACCATAAAATCATATAGTGATAACTTTAAAACATACACATGAATAATTATCTAATCTCATAACTTGAAAGTACTTTTAAATCATAGAAAAAGAAAAGTTTGTTAGATTACATAAAATTGTTATGCTTCAATAAATTTAAATGTTTTTAAAATACTGTAAGCAAATGAAAGACAGAAAATGAAAAAAATACAAAATGCATTAACCCTTTGTAATATTTATAATTAGAGGAACCTAATAAATCATTTTAAAAGATGTAAAATCTTCAGTAAAAATTTCAAGAGTACTAGAACAGACAATTAACAAAGAAGTAAGTATAAATAGCAAATGTATTTTGAAACAAAAGTAAAATTACTCTCTACCTTATACCCCATACAAAAATCAAGTTTATATTATTGATTTAAATATAAAATCTATAAAAGTACATAAAGCAAGTTGGGGAAAAGATTTTTTTTTTCTAAATCTGGAAGTAGAAAGACTTCCTCTTTAAATAAATTTTGGTAGATTTTATCAAATAAAAGTAGTATGTTCTGCGGCTGGAGAGATGACTCAGCAGTTAAGAACACTGGTTGTTCTTGCAGAAGACCCAGGTTCGAATCCCAGTACCCACATGGTAGCTAACAACTGTAACTCCAGTTCCAGGAGATCTGACAGCCTCTTCTATCCTCTGTGGGCATTGTACAACACGGGTGCGCTTACCTACACGCAGGCAATACATGCATACACGTAACATAAAAATAATAAATAAAAATTTTTATGTAGTATGTTCTTGTGACAAAAAAAAACTAAAAAAAAATTTGTTCAGCAATGAACTACAAGTCATTTCCATGTGATCAAAGGTTTAACATATGCAAGATAATTCAGAGCCTTAGCAATCGGTTAAAACACAACAAGCATTCCAATAGATGTTAAACTGTGGGTGGGAGGGTTTACTGGTGTAACGACTATGGAAATCAGTATGGAGGTTTCTCAGGAAACTAAATTGAAAACTACCATAATATTCCACTCTACTCCTCCTGCCCAGACACCCAAAGGACTTTATGTCCTACCACAGAGATATTTGTACATCCATGTTTGTTACTGTATTTACAATAGCAAGGAAATTAAATTAGCCTAAATATCCATCAGCTGATGAATAAAAAAAAGTGGTACATATATACAATGGCATTTTATTCAGCCATAAAGAAAAATTAAGTATTGAAATTTGCAAGAAAAAATGGATGGATCTGGAAATCATTATATTAAGATAGCCCAGACTCAAAAAGACAAATTGCTACAAATTCTTTCTTGTATGTGGATCCTGGTTTTATATTTGAATATGTGTATGTGAGTGTCAGCATTTGTCGCGAGCCAGGACTCTGTCCAGTAGAGTCCAGGAAAGACGACACAGACACCAAGGCGAGGTTCAAGCTTCTGTTTCTTTTCCTTCCTTTATTCTCTCTTATAGTCTCTTCATTATCTCACCCACTATGATGCTGTCTCTCGTAGTTCTCCTATATCTCTCACTACATTCTCTCTCACTACATTCTCTCTCACTTCATTCTCTCTCACTATGAGACTGTCTCGTTGTTGCTGTTCTGTTCTTCCTCTGTTCTGTTCTCTTACACACCTCAGCTGTTCATATAGTGTTTCCAACAGCCCTCCCTCTAGCCAGGACCAATCAGGGCACACACACGTGCAGCGGGCAGGCAGAGTGCAGCTCATTAGCCATGTAGCAAGATTATCAGGCTGGCAGCACCTGTTTTTGGGCTCACCATACTTCAGAGTTGGGGTAAACAAGCGGGATTCACGAGCCTTGGCAATCAGCCAAGAGTTGAAGTAAACAGCACGAGGTTTGGCAGCCAGCCAGGGCTCCATCTTTGGCTGGCTCGGCTGTGCTTGCTTCCCACAAAAGGGGATCCCAAGAGGGAAAGAGTTTTCAGGGGTGGGTATTAGAATATATGTAGCATAAGAGCCGAAGGGGGACTGATTGCGGGTGGATGAGTACAAGGAGGGGAAACAGGGGAAGTAAGGGAAGACTGAGGGATCAACAAGAACAAGCTATATCTGAAAATTCTATGATGAAGCATATTTCTTTGTATACTAATTAAAAGAAGTAAAACAGAAAATGAACATTGTTATTTTGCTAACAGATTGATAAAGATTTGGGTTTTTTAAATATTTTATTTATCATATTTATTTTATGTGTATGAGCGTTATGCCTGCATGTAGGTAAGTGCAATGCCTGCGAGGACAGAAGAGGCTGTCGGATCCCCTGGAGCTGGAGTTAAGAACGGTTGTTAGCTGCCATGTGGGTGCTGGGATTCAAACCCTGGTCTTCTGCAAGAACAGTCAGTAATCTTAACCACTGAGCTATCTCTCCAGCCCCAAAGATTTGTTTTTACAAGGTTATCCAGTATTAACAAGAGAATGGGAGAAAAAACTTTTCTCACAGTAATAATTGGTTTAAATTTTAGTTTTCTGGGAGTTAATTTGAATTTGGTAAAATGTATCATACTTTTAAAATGTTCGCTTCCTTTTACCCATTTCATCATAACTGGACATTATCATAAGAGCATGCAGTGCAGCACAAAATGATTTGTTTGGCAACTGTTGTAGACATGGGTTTTACTGTTAAGCTACCAGCATCTCATCTACTGTACTTTGCAGAGTTCCCAAGCATATAAGATGCTTCTCCTACTATAGAACCAAAAAATGCCAGGTATTTGCTTCCTAGTCTTCACTGTATCTGTGTGCAGGCATGTGACAGAGGCTTTATACCCAGACTTTTCCTCTGAAACTAATGAAGTTAATTTAAAAAAAAAAAAAAAAAAAAAAAAGGACTTCCAAACTAGTCTTTAAGAGCTGGTGGCTACTGTTTATAAAGCCCAGAGTCATAGCATCATTTCAGGTTGAGGCAGATCATGCCCAGTGGCTTTTTGGTTTTTTTAGGCCAGTTCAGTAGTGTTTGATTTTTGTATCAGGCCTTTTGAAAGTATTGCATCTACATCTGAGTTTTCCAGATTCTATGATGGTTCTAATAGCCTGTCAGTTTTTCTATTTAAATTATTTTTTCCCATCAACTTACAGCTAAAACCTCTGACTTATAAAAAGCATTATTTCTAATAGTGAAAGGTGGACACAATATTAAGAGATAGGTAGATACTGTGTGTATAGGGTAAGATACTATTCAGTCTTCTAAAAATCATGCAGCATTTTCAGTTTGTCTTTTAATGAGAAAAGGAATTTAGAGTAAGGCATTAGGTTCTTAGAAAATTGTTGGGACTTCTGAAATTGACTCCAGAAACAATAGCAAACATATCCACTGGGGGTGCTTGTCCCTCTGAGGCCCCACACTTTAAGAAGGACTAAGTTAATGTTGCCCACGAACTGTTTTACAAATCCAGGAAACCTCAAAGGGTACCTACCTGACACTACAGATCAGAGATTAGGAACTTGAATTAGTAGCAACTTACTCCACTAATTCCAAAAAGTGGGCCATGGAATGCTGTTTCAGGGGTGTATGACATTTCCAAACCCTGCTTATTAGTAACCACAGCCAAAAACCAAAGGAAAATATCCTTGACTCACTTTCATCTCCAAATCTCAGAGGGCATGAATGTATAAGGGAGCTACAAAACTTGTATGTGCATAGATTTATTTCTGGAAGAGTATGTAAACCAGTAACCATGGTGATTCCTAAGGCTAGCAGCATAAGAGGGAAATGCTTTTTAAAAATATGTATTTATTTTGTGTGCACACACACACATATACCTACTAAGCCACACATGTGGAAGTTGGAGGACAGCTTGCAGAAGTCAGTTCTTCCACCTGTGAATTCTGGGCACTGAACTCAGGTCGTCAGGCTTGATGGCAAGCGCTTTTACCTGCTGAACCATCTCACCAGCCCAGTCATGCTTTTTACCATGCCCCCTCCCCTTTTTGGTGTTATACTATGGTTGCCCTTACTTAGTCAAAAGTTACTGGGTGGTTGGGAGGGGTGGCTGCTGCCTTTAATTCCAGCACTCAGGAGGCAGAGGCAGGCTGATCTCTGGGAGATTGAGGTCAGGCTGGTGTACATAGCAAATTCCAGGCCAATTAGGGCTACATGGAGAACCTGTATCAAAAAGTTTTTTTTTAAAGGTAACTGAGTTAAATTTGAACTATTTAGTCATTTCCACTGTATCCCAAAGGACTGAATTTTTGACTTCTGGAGAAGCCTGCAGACCTCTTTGAGATGTGAGTACCCTCCATCTCCCACTTCTGCTTCAACCAGAGCAAGTCTCATTTTATCTGTTGTATAGTTTAAGCTTCTGGGTAAGATTTTGTTTAAAGAAGGCATTCTGCTGCTTTTTAAAAATTGAAAGCTAGGCTCTGCCATCAGGGCTGCTCCAGCTCAGCTCCGGCTCGGGTGGAAGCCATTTAAAAAAAAAATTGAAAGCTAGTGTTGTAGAAGAATATTGCGTGTCACAGAGGACTGGAACAATAGGGAGAAGAATGGCAGTGCAAATAGTAAGTTCTTTCTTCACAGTACCTTACCATTTCTTATGCCTCTCCTTCTCAAATTTACTATATTTTTATAATCATAAATTCCTGTTTTTAAAATATGAAATTAAAATGCTTGTGATCTCAGTCATGTTATCAAATAACTGTAATAAGATTAGTAATTGTAATAAGGGCTACTGTTTTAAGTACTATCATAACTCCCAGGCACTGTCCTATGTACTTTACTCTCTCACTTAATTTTCATGACAATCATAGGAAGCTTAATTATTATCTTGGTTTTAAATATGAGAAATAGATGCTAAAATGTTAAACTGGAAACTGGCTAAAAGGTAAATGGACCTCTAGCCTAGGTGTATCTCACTCCTATGACTCTGCTGTTCACCAGCACACTCTACTGTAACCAATCTTCAGAAATCCATCAATTTTGTGATGTCAAGCCCAACTATATCAAGCATTATTACATCAGGGGCTCTCGTCAGCATCTCTTTCCCATTCAAGTATCACCTCTGTGCACATGGTAGCTAAGAACTGTGGTTCTCATCTCTGGCTGCACGTCAGTATCACCCACAGAGCTTCAGAAACATGCAGATGGTAGAAACTGGCCCTACTCCTGAACTGGCATCACCAGGCCAGGAACTCATATAAGTTTAGTTTTAAAGATCTATAGATGATTCTAATGTTATCAAATTATAGAGCTCCATCCTAGAACAGAGGTTCTCTAACTTGAACAGCATGTTGCTGTAAATGTTGCTTTGAACAAATGGGGTGTTTTTTTTTGTTTTTGTTTTGGTTTTGTTTTTTTGTCTTTATTGAGACAGCCTCAGCTGTCCTGGAACTCACTATGTAAACGAGGCTGGCCTCGAACTCACAAAGATCCGCCTGCCTCTGCCTCTGGAGTGCTGGGATTAAAGGCATTTGCCACCATGCCCGGCCCCACAAAGGGTTTTTTTTTTTTAAATCCCCTGGAGAAAAATATTTTTGATCAGTGTTTCTTTAAACTGTTTGGGCCTGTGACCAGTTAGTTCCCTCTAGGAAAGGTCCTCATCTGTCCAGGACCAGAGTCCATGTCCATACCTCCTCCAAGCAGAGTAGGGCTCACTTCCCAGAAGCCTGTGAGTCTTGCCTCATAGGGAAAGCCCCCATCTTCTCCACATGGGTACTCTCTATTAGCTGCCTTATCCTAGACCAGCTGATCTGGCAATGGGCATGTTGGCAGTCTATTTCCTGGGTGTTATTAAAAAGATCTAAGTTCCTGGTTGATGTCTAGTCTGATATTAAGAAATTATTAGAATGACTAACAAATTGTTTGCATCATCTGCTCTTCAACTAATAAAAATTAATAAGAGCTATTAGATACTAATAATGAACACTGTGCTTGGAGAAAATTATAATCTTTTATATCTAACTGATGGGCCATATACCTAATAATATTTGGCTCAGTTTTCTAGATCAGCTTCCATCCTACACCTAGTCCTTCTGTACCACTGATTTTATGTATTTTAACTTGTTTGGAGAAGAGTTGTTCAGGTCTTACAAATGGTGATTTTTCCCTTCCCATTAGGTCTCTCTGCAATGCAATCAATGTTTACAACCTCACCTGCAATAACTGTTCAGAAAACTGCACTGATGTTCTGTTTAGTAACAAGATTACCTTCTTAATGGATCTCCTGATACACCAGTTGACGGTATGTAATATTATTGCCTTGAGTTTAGAAGCAGTTAAGGTTTGAGAAATACTCCTGTGGCCAAAACAAAGATTTCACTCTATTTCACTGTCCAGATTGGGGGAAAAAAAGGACAGGGGGAGTGAGGATATTTAAGAATGGACAATAGGGGCTGACAGAGAATCTCTTAATTGTTTAACAGATAATAGATATGTAACATTTGTTTTTACATGATAAATTTGACTTTGGAATCAAGTGGACCCAGTACCAAATCTTCGAAGCCACAGGAAAGCCTCAAAGCCTCTGGACGGCATATTAAAAGAGCCAATTTTGAAGAGGTTTTTTGATAACTATTTACATTTAAAAGAAAATGTAGGAAAAACCTTTGTAAGAAAGCGGCAAACCTATACTTAATGAAATGTGAACAGGCAGCTAATTGTCACCTTAAATTTTACCTTAGTTCACAGATGTTTAAAAAGGTAAGGTCAATATATACCCAAAGGTTTAGGTCTGCCAACTCTAGTCTTCAGAACAGAGTCCTGAGACCAGAAGCTTCCTGGTGAAGTTTCTGAGCCCCTGAGGTATTGGCACAAAATCTCTCTCAAGCTGCAGGTTTACAACACAGGAGACTTGTGGGGGTTTTTTTCCTTAAAACTGACTCACTTTTTACTGTGCACAGTTCTAATTGATCTCCCTTAAATGCTATACCATTGTTCCCTTTCTTCCTGTGACTGGTTAATTCCTATATATTTTGGGGGCCTTAATTTAGGCATATAGCATCTCCTTTATGAAATCATCTCTAATCTGTTTCCCCAGTTCTAAACTAAGAATGCTTTTTATGAGTCTAGAGATTACCTCTCATAGAACTGATTGCATCAAATTATAATTATTTGTCTATTTCTGCTACTAGCCCTAAAATCCATGAAGACAGCTGGTAACGTATTACCATCTCCAAGATCTTAACAAAGGACATGGCATTTAGTAGATTCAGTACATCACTGACTGAATGTAGGAGCAAATAAATTAATGACCACTCACTACAAGCTGAAAATCATAAAAGTGACTATGAAGTCCTTTTGTGCAGACATACTGGCACAGACAGAGATAGTGATATGGGAAAAGGAAGATGCAGACTAAACTACTACATAGTATAATGGTGGCTACCTGCAATAATGACAGTGAGTTATGAATCAAAGGCTAAATTGTATATGGTTTCTTACGAAACAAGTTACTAAAATATGGGTCACATTTCAGCAAAAAGTTCTTCATTAAAAGAGAAAAGATTCGTTGTTAGGCTTTGTGTCTCAGGTATTTTAATTTATATTACCTTATTTAATTTTCAGAAAAATCTGATAAGTTCATTATTATCCTGTTTTGCAAATAAGGAAAATTGGGTCCCAAGAGTCAGATTTTAAGGCTACACAGATGTAAGTTACAGAGGCAAGAGTCAAACCTAGGTCTGTCAAATCTAAATTCAGGGGCTACTATG